>NC_136854.1:3497500-3695524 GCF_951799975.1 Gobius niger
ATTTCATTTGTTCTTAGTCTACTCTCTGGCAAGGCTTCACAATGGGCCACTGCTGAATGGGAAGCTAACTCACGAATTTTCCGGTCCTACTCAGCTTTTACTGAAGAAATGCGTAACATTTTTGATCATCCAGTTAAGGGGAAAGAGGCTGCAAAGAGACTACTAGCACTTAACCAGGGCTCACACTCAGTCTCTCAGTACGCTATAGACTTCCGTATACTTGCTGCGGAGAGTGGCTGGGATGACGAGGCATTGCAAACTGCCTTCACTAGGGGATTAGCGGAGAATGTCAAGGATGAACTTGCTGCTCGGGATGAGACTAACTGCCTGGAGGAGTTAATTTCTCTTTCGATTCGGCTCGATAACAGACTCAGAGAGAGACGCAGAGAGAAGTCTGCACGCCAATATGCAACTCGCGAACCTCATGCATCTCAGTTGTCGTCCACTAATTTTTCTGAACAAACCCGCTTTCCTCCTGTGTTTTCCAGTCCGTCAAAACCAGAACTCGCTGCCGAGGAGCCCATGCAACTAGGTCGAGCCGGCCTCTCATCAGCCGAACGGCAGCGACGTCAGAGGTCTGGGCTATGCATGTATTGTGGACAAAGTGGCCATTTCGTTGACTCCTGTTTTCTCCGGTCAAAAGAAAGGGCTCACCAGTGAAGGGAGAGGTCCTGGTGAGCCGAACCTCCTCTCCCCATCCCCCTACACCGAATCGGCTTCAGCTCCAGGCCTCTCTGTTGTGGTTATGTGAGTCCCTTCCACTTCTTACTTTCATTGACTCTGGAGCAGATGACAATTTCATAGACTCCTCTGTGGTCGCACAAGCCAGGATTCCTATTGAACCCATTGAACCGCCTATAGATGTGAATTCTTTGAATGGAGAACGTCTAGCGAAGATTACCCATCGCACCATTCCTATCATGCTCGTACTTTCTGGTAACCATAGAGAGGAGGCTCAGTTTCTAGTCATTACCTCTCCCCATGCTCCGGTTGTTTTAGGGCTTCCCTGGTTGAAGCTCCATAATCCCCACATTGACTGGGAGGCAAATAGGATTGTCAGCTGGAGTGTTTTCTGTCATTCACATTGTCTTCAGTCTGCCATTGGCCACAGTAAAAGTCCTGTTCCTTCATCTCCCAGTCCTCCTGATCTAACTTCAGTTCCCTCAGTTTACCACAACCTTGCCGAGGTGTTCAGCAAAGAGAAAGCCCTATCCCTTCCTCCTCATCGCCCTTATGACTGTGCCATTGAATTACTCCCTGGTGCGCCTTTGCCAACCACCCGCCTGTACAAACTGTCTCGTCCCGAAAGAGAGGCCATGGAACTGTATATCAAGGACTCTCTAACAGCAGGTTTGATTAGGCCCTCTTCTTCTCCAGTAGGGGCAGGGTTTTTCTTTGTGGACAAGAAGGATCGTACCTTAAGGCCCTGTATTGATTACCGCGGTCTTAATGACATAACAATCAAAAATAAATACCCTCTGCCACTCATTGATTCAGCTTTTGACCCCCTCAATGAAGCCACTATTTTCACAAAACTGGACCTCAGGAACGCTTATCACCTCGTTCGTATTCGCCAAGGGGATGAATGGAAAACGGCGTTCAACACACCTTTAGGCCATTTTGAATATAAGGTGATGCCCTTCGGATTAACAAATGCTCCGGCTGTTTTCCAGAACCTTGTAAATGATGTTCTAAGAGACATGTTGAACAAGTTTTTGTTTGTCTATATTGACGACATTCTAATTTTTTCCAGAAATCTCGAGGAACATATTCAGCATGTCCAGTTGGTCCTTCAGCGACTTCTAGAAAACAAACTCTTCGTAAAGGCAGAGAAGTGTCAATTCCACAAATCCTCTGTTCAATTTTTGGGTTTTGTCATTGAACAGGGGCGAATCGAGGCAGATCCTGCCAAAATCAAGGCTGTGGCAGAGTGGCCCAAACCTGAAACCCGAAAACAGCTCCAGAGATTCCTTGGCTTCGCAAACTTTTATCGCAGGTTTATCAAGGACTACAGCCGTAAGGCGGCACCTCTTACACGTCTTACTTCTACAGCCATTCCCTTTAAGTGGTCCGGTGAAGCAGAGGAGGCATTTTCCAACTTGAAGAAATGTTTTATCTCTGCCCCTGTTTTGTTGCATCCAGATCATTCCAGGCAATTCATAGTTGAAGTGGATGCCTCTGATTCCGGTTTAGGAGCTGTCCTGTCCCAACGGTCCCCAAAGGATCAAAAGTTACATCCATGTGCTTTTTATTCTAGACGACTTACACCAGCAGAAATTAACTACGACATCGGAAATCGTGAGCTGCTGGCTGTCGTCTCTGCATTGCATGAATGGAGGCACTGGCTGGAGGGAGCAGAGCACCCTTTCATAGTTTGGACGGACCACAAAAACCTGTCTTATCTGCGTTCAGCTAAAAGGTTAAATTCCCGACAAGCCAGGTGGGCTCTTTTCCTCGGCAGATTCAATTTTACTCTTACTTACCGTCCGGGATCCCGGAACACCAAACCTGATGCCCTGTCCCGCAAAGAGTCGTCTGATGAGCCAGAACTTGAGCCGCCAGGTCTTATTCTTCCCCCCACCTGTGTTGTAGAGAATCAAAGTCCTGAAGTCAACTGTTCCTCTACCTCACATTTATTGGGGGCAGTTCAGTGGGAGATTGAAAAGATTGTTCAAGAAGCTCAACGCTCACAGCCGGATCCAGGCAACGGTCCAGCTAACTGTTTGTTTGTCCCTGATTCTGTTAGATCTCAGGTGCTTCAATGGGGGCACTCCTCGAAGCTTTCATGTCATCCTGGTTTCTACAGAACTTTCTCCTTTGTTAAGCAAAGGTTCTGGTGGCCCTCCATACGCCAAGACACTCGTGAGTTTGTCACTTCCTGTTCTATTTGTGCCCGTAGTAAGGCCGGTCACCAGCCCCCTGCTGGGCTGCTCCATCCTCTGTCGATCCCCAGGAGGCCATGGTCCCACATCGCAGTAGATTTTGTCACCGGACTTCCTATATCAGAAGGTAATGACACAATTCTTACTATTGTGGATTGGGAGGGCTATGGCCCAGAGGAGCGGTCCTGGGTTTCCCGGGGTCTTATCCTGGATGCCACCCTCCTTCGTGACTTCTACCGGGCGTTCCCTGGCAAGCCTGGTAGGACGTCCGGTGACGTCTCCTAGAGGGGGGGGTACTGTCACACCTCCCTCTGGGGCTGAGTTTTCCTCCCTCCCGAGTGTGTGTGTGCATGGGCGGAGTTTTCTGGATAGCACCTGCGTAAGATCTGCAATCAAGCTGATTCAAAGACCATGCTCTCCAGCAAGACTCTGCCAGATTGTTCCGTCCTGTGAGATGGTGATTTTTGATCGGCTACTTAAGATTTCTGAAATACTTACCTGTTTGAGATACTTACCTTCGTTTCTTGTTTTTTTAGTTCACCACCTGCTCCGCACTGAAGACTCCAGTCCAGCTTTAAATAAATCAGTTGTATTTTTGAGCTCTTGTGTCTATTTTTTGGGTTCTCCATTTTGAGCCGTAACAACATCTGCACCAGACGGCTGTGGACCAGGCCTTACAGAGTCCAAACGGACACCTGGACTTGTTCCTGCGCTTCCTTCTGGGTCTTTCACTGCTGACCAATCAGAGCCTTCTCCAAGGTCTGCTGACACAGACAGGAAGTAGCTCACAGACCAATCAGAAAACAGCTGAGTACATCAAGCAGAAGCTGAGTGAGGAAGTGTCTGCAGAGAGAAGCATCAACCTGCTCCACTGTCTGAATGAACTGAATGATGGTTCTCTGGTGGAGCAGGTCCAACAGTACCTGAGCTCAGGACGTCTGTCTGAAGGTGGACTGTCTCCTGCTCAGTGGTCAGCTCTGGCCTTCATCTTACTGTCATCAGAAGAAGCTCTGCAGCAGTTTGAGCTGAAGAAATACTGTGCTTCAGAGGAGGCTCTGCTGAGGCTGCTGCCAGTGGTCAAAGCCTCCAACAAAGCTCTGTGAGTGAGGTCTATGTAAGTATGAACCTTTTAAACTTCTCCTAAAACAGTGTGTTCTCTCCAGACTGAGCGGCTGTAACCTGTCAGAGAGCAGCTGTGAAGCTCTGTCCTCAGTCCTCAGCTCCTCTAGTCTGACAGTCCTGGACCTCAGTAACAATGACCTGAAGGACTCAGGGCTGAAGATGTTGTCTGTTGGACTGAAGAGTCCTCACTGTAAACTGGAGCAGCTCAGGTCAGAGGGTTTACTCTTCATCTCTGTGAGTTTGTCATTTCTATGACTCTGTTTAACCCTGTGTGTTCAGACTGTCAGGGTGTCTGATCTCAGAGGAAGGCTGTGCTGCTCTGGCCTCAGCTCTGAGGTCCAACCCCTCCCATCTGACAGACCTGGACCTCAGCTTCAACCATCCAGGAGACACAGGAGTAAAGCTCCTGACTGCTCTACAGGAGGAGCCCCACTGCTCACTCTCCACTCTCAGGTGAGGACAGTTATTGCACAGTTATTACACAGTTATTACAGTCGACACAAACAAACTGTGGATCTGAGTCTGTGTTTGTTTCAGACTGAGTCCTGCTGGAGAACAATGGATGGGGCCCAGGAGATGTAAGTCTGACTCTCAATATACTTTTAAAATGTTGGTTGTTCTGAGAAGATTTGCTGTTGTACAAGTTTCTCTCGTGTCGACAGCTGTGATATTGATGTCAGGAGAGTTTGAGCTGTTTTCACTCAAACCTTTTGAACTGAGACCTTCATTATTATTCTGGAGAAAGTTCATGTAACCCTGTGTTCATCCTGTGTTCATTTTGAACATTTTGAAATATTTATTGTTTTCATTTCCTGACATTTTGTCTGTTGCAGCTTGAGATGTGGATTTCTTTAGAAAACGTTCTTTTAAGCCAAATTTTCAGAATCTAGTGTTTGTTTTTCTCTCATGTCTTTTATTTGGTAGATCTGCATTTCCCTGTCGCCCCCTAGTGTACAAATATGTACACGCCTAAAAACAGCCATAACATCTACATTTGCAATATTTTTTTCCACTTTTTACATAAATCACATGAACTACTTTAAACTTTTCCAAAAGTTCCAAACATGTAATAATGTTCTGGATTTTAACTTAAAATCACAGTTTCAAAATTTAAAGCTGAAAGAAATTGTTCCACAAAAACACAAAAGTGTGATTATATTTGTAATAATAAATTGTAGAGCTGAGGCTTTGTCTGTTTCCAGAGCCGTGTTTGTGTCACAGATGAAGTGAAATTCATTCATTTGGAAGAAAAGGAGTGAAATTTAACATGTTTATTGTATTTAATCAGATTGGAGCTCATTCCCATTGTCGGCACATGAACAAATTCACTGTATTAATTAAATAACCTGGACAAAGAGCTACAGTCTGGATTTATTCTCGTGTTCCCTCAGGTTTACAAACCTGGGCCTCATTTTCAACAGAGACTTTTCTGCTTCTAAACTAACCCCTGATTGTGACGCTCCCACTGAGCTGTTTCTTCACACTCAACATTATTGTCGATAAATCACTTGTTAATATTAATAATATTAATATGTTTTATATAAAACATAAAGACAAACAAATCCTGTAGTTTCCCCTGGGCCACAGCTTCAGTATAAACTGACTGTAAACACATGCATCTGTTACAATGTTAGAAAAGTGGAAAGTTCTGAAATGTAGTGAAAATGTCAAATTCAACTTCTTTTTTTTCCAAATGAAACGCTGACATCACAGATATGTGACTTTTTTCCTGTATTACAGTGAGATTTAAAATGTGAAGTTTGATGTGAGAAAGGTCCAGGTTCTGCCATGGCTCCATTATATCCTAATGGGAAAATAACATGATTTCATTCATCTGGACGACAGGAACAAGGTCCAAACTGAAGAAATACAGGACAAATGTCAAACCTGACTCTTGTTCTGCAAAATGAAATGATCCAATATATGACTTTTATACGGCGACAGGGGAGCAAAGACAAAGGAAGTCATGAATGTTTTTATAATGAACAACTGGACATAAAGAATCGTCCACGACAGACAAACTACAAATGCTTCAAATCCATTTTAAAGAGAATCAGGTTTTTATGTTGTTTTTAACAAACCTCAAAGATTTGGTTTGAAACTGGTAAATAAAGGGTTAAAATTCCCAAATAAATCACATGTTTGGTAGTTTTGAGAAGGTGAGAAGTGATTCCTGAGATTTGTGAAAAAATAAGAAAAAGATGAAAGAATTACGTTTTTGTATTTTAATTTGAAGAGTGTCAATTTTTGTACACTAGGGGCGACAGAAAGAAAACTGAAGGACGACACAAAGGTTAAACCTGAGACTTTATCAGCCCTCACGCAGCCCCGCCCACTGTCACACAGCTCCGCCCACTGACACACAGCCCAGCCCACTGTCACACAGCCCAACACATTTGAACTTGAAGACAGTTGTTTGAGAATTAGAACGGAAAATACATTTATTATTTAGAAAATAAACAGTTTTGTCATTAATTATTCTTAAATCCTTAATTTATTTATTTTTTGTTCCTGATAAACCACTTTCTAAGAGTTTAAATGTAAATGTTCATTATGTTTCTTTATCTGCGACTGCGCGACACAAACAAGAATTCAAGTTTTAATACGAAAGAAAATGTTTGTTAAATGTCACTTCAGAACATTCCAGGTTATGTGTGGCTACGTCACAAGAGAAACTAAACTGAAACATAAATAAATGAGCTCAGCTTCACTCAGACGATCCTGTGAAGCCTTTGGAACAGAAGCATTTTTACAGAAACAATAATTAAAGCTCCTGTTTTATTCTATTGTCGGGGTGAAATGTTGCAAACTGTCTCTTAATTTTTTTTTTGTTAAACAATTAAATCGATCATGTATTTGTTAATATTCATATTTTAATCTTTCAATCCATTTCAAATCAATATAAATGTCGTTCTCCTCTAAAGAGTGAACAGGGACTAACTGCTGCTGTGTTTTCTCTCCGTCAGATTTCACTGAACTCTCTCTGGATCCAAACACAGCTCAGACGAACCTCAAACTGTCTGACAACAACAAGAAGGCGACACTTGTGAGAGAAGATCAGCCGTATCCAGATCATCAGGACAGATTTGAGGTCTGGCCTCAGGTTCTGTGTGATTCTGGTCTGACTGGGCGCTGTTACTGGGAGGTCCAGTGGAGAGGGAGGGTCGATATATCAGTGTCTTACAGAGGAATCTGGAGGAAAGGACGAGGTGATGACAGTTGGTTTGGACTCAATGATCAGTCCTGGAGTCTGTCCTGCTCTGAACGTGGTTTCTCTGTTTGGCATAAAAACAAACAAACCCGCCTCCCTCAGTCCGGCTCCTCCTCTGGGACAGTAAGGGTGTATGTGGACTGTGCTGCTGGCTCTCTGTCCTTCTACACAGTCTCCTCTGAGGAACTGATCCACCTCCACACCTTCAACACCACCTTCACTCACACCCTGATCCCTGGGTTTAGGCTCTGGAGTTTAGACTCCTCCGTGACTCTGTCAGACTGAGGATCAGAGTCTCAATTATACAGATGAGTTTCAGTCACATGAACTTTTCCTGACATTCCTTTCCCAGTTCATTGATTAAAAAAGTAAATCATTAGAGATGTTGGAAAATCTCCTTCAGATAAATTAATAAAATAACTAAACCGTATGAAGGGAAACTCTCGGTCACGTCTTTGTCTTTTTCTAAATCCTTTTGTTCCAGAATCCTGAGTTCAACATCTGTCATTAAAACCACTCAATAAATGAATGAATAACATTGATTTAAATATGTGACCAATGCAAAGTGGATTTATTATTTGCACATGTTCAACTTTTTAAAGCAGATGGAGAAATGTGAATGTAAACAATAAACTCGTCACTTCTGTTACCGCGTGGTTAATTTGTAAGTTACAAATTCCCTCGTAGTCCCAGCCTCCGTTATGTGCAACTTCTACAGAGGGACTATAGAGAGCATCCTGACCAGCTCCATCACTCTGAGGTTCTTCCACAGAGGGACTATAGAGAGCATCCTGACCAGCTCCATCACTGTGTGGTTCTTCTACAGAGGGACTATAGAGAGCATCCTGACCAGCTCCATCACTGTGTGGTTCTTCTACAGATGGACTATAGAGAGCATCCTGACCAGTTCCATCACTGTGTGGTTCTTCTACAGAGGGACTATAGAGAGCATCCTGACCAGCTCCATCACACTGCCTCCTGCTGAAGGAGCCTCCAGTGCATCGTGAGAGCAGCAGAGAAGATCTGTGGAGCTCCTCTCCCCTCTATTAAGGAGATGTACTCGACCCGTCTCATCCAAAGCAAAGCCGTCAAAATCACCAGGGACTCTTCGCACCATCACTCAGTCTCTTCAAGGTGATGCCTTCAGGGAGGAGACTGCGGAATCTACGGGTCAGTTCCAGTCGACTGAAGAACAGTTTCGTCCACAGGGCCATCGGGAAGCTGAACTCCCTGCCCTCCCTCATTCCAAAGCAAAAAGTCTCTGTCAATTTCTATCCTGGAGAAGATAGATTGGCTGATTTTGTAACATCCACTAAATCGGCCTTATATATCGGATGATTTCAAATTTTTCGGGTTACTAATGTATTAATGTATGTGTTTTTTAATATTGTGGTTTATCTTGGGCCCCATATATAAGCAAACTGTTGCTTCAAGGGTGTCCCATTTATGAATATGCATTATTCCATTAATGAATGTGTAAATGTTTGTACTGTATATTCATAATCAAAAACAATTATCCCCCCCCCAAAAAAAAAATATATAGTTGAAAATACAAAATTAACATGTTCATTTAGTATGTTTGTATATACAGTATATATTGTATATATATACTATACATAAAATATGTTTTTTCTCCCCTTGCCGTTCACCCGAGGAGTTAAACGCACGCAGGTGAAAGTAACAGCTCAGCTAGTTGAAAGCCCCGAGTACACGACCACTGTTCCAATACGTTTAACTTTTGCGTTCTCTCCTCTCTCCATACTTCTCGTGTGCTCAGCAAGTACATACTTCCCGAGCACACGAGAACATACTTCTATTCATGAGTATTGAGAAACGGACAATATTTTTGTGAGACCCATATAGTACGAGGAACACACAGAGACGCGGACAGGAAACACCCTAACTGAACTTCCTGTGATTGTACAGTCCAGAAAAAGCTGAATTTGCAGTCAAAAACGTCCAAAGTAAAACTTATTTCGGTGACAGAGGGTTAGTATAAGTCTGTGCGAGTCTAAAACTGTGGCTTTTGTGAATAAAGGGGGGAATTTAGAAAATTGATGAATATCAGGAGAAACACTGACAGAGTCCAACATGTTGCCAGGCAAAGAACTCTTTTTTTTTTTGTCACGGAGGATGGGCGGGTCACTTACAAGCCACTTACAAGCCAATTTAAAGGCATTTTTGGCGACAGCGGCTGCTGTCGCCATTAGGTCCAGGTGGGGAATGTGCACGTGCGCCGGATTGGGTCCGTTCCAATCCGACAAAGTCTGTGAAAGATATGAGGCTTTGAAATTTGCTGAAAATGGCCTCTCAGTTGCGGCCTTGTCATGACCACACCCAATAGTTAAAAAAAAATGTAATTGATGATTTTGAAAGCCACATGATTTTGGGACATGACAACTCGGGGATCAGGGGCCAGAAGTTCAAGAGGTACAATTTTGAAAGTTTGAGGTTCGGGCCAAGATGGCCGACTTCCTGTAGCATTTAGGGCGGGGTCACAATATATTTTTTTACATGTCCTGACGTGGTCTATGTCCTTGGCCAATGTCACTTTTGTACGATGATTTTTGTGTGACCGGTCTTCCATTGAGTCAATGTAAACTGCCTGTTTGAGGGGGCGCCACAGAGCCAACTTTCATTATTTTCTCTCGCGAACCCCACCCAAAATTAGAGCTTGCGGAGCACTACGTTTTGACCCCTGTTACTTGCATATCGGTGCACCTTTGCTACGTGAATTCTTGCGTTTTCGTCCCCCGTTAACAATATTAATTAGTCCCTCGCGGGACACTGCATGTCCGTTGCTCGGGCCTAATAAATGTCGTTCTCCTCTAAATTATCTTGATTTCAATTTTTCCGGGTTTCTGAAAGGTTTCCCTGCTGGTTGCACCGTCTCCATGGTTACGCATACATTCCATCCACAAAACCTGAAACCCTAAACACCATTGATCCTGGTCAAAAAGACCACTGATGGAAAGTACAGGCATCATGCTGACCACCCATAGGCTACAGCCGCCGGGTCATTTAAGGGTTAAAGATGCACTAGTGTCAGTTTGGTTGGACTAATTATACAAGGACTTTTTCACAACAGCAGAATGGCCAGATCATGACTGTTTTATTTGTTATATTGTTTTTATTTGTTTAGAATTGACCAGAATGCAGGAAAATGAGTGTGTTGTGTCTGTTGCTGCTGCTCTGCTCTCTGTCTGGAGCTGAGATCACTGAACAAAGACAAGGAAGTCCAGAGAGTGTGAATGTGCCGGAGCCTCATCCTTGTCTGTCAGACCTCCACGCTGTGCTCCGAGAGACGAGCGCCAAACTGGCCGAGAACAGACTGATGATCCAGCAGCTGCAGACGCTCAACCAAGGTGAGAATGAAGCTTTTGCTCCATCTTTGTTCTGTTTTAACTGGACTGCTCTCTCTGTCAGAACAAAACACTAAACTGGCTAAATATGAAATCAGGATCGAGGAGCTGCAGACGAGGATGGAGCAGATGCAAACACTTGACCAAGGTGAGATTAAAGACGACACTTCTCTCTGATACGGCAAAGTGTGTTTGAGACAATTTGTTGCTTTGTTCTTGACTGATTTAAGACTCATTGTTTTGCTTCAGCTCAAGCCTCTGGACTAAAGAGCTTAAAGACTCGAACCAACAAGACTGAAAACCAAGTGGAGTTTCTGAGGAGAGACAGAGCAGGTGAGACTTTTACTGATGCTTTGGAACCAGAGGAAGAACATTAAAAACTACAGGAATGTTATTTTCACAAAAGCATCGAGTTCAATCTGTGATGTCGTTGTTAAACTTCTCATTCCAGTGGGACAAGTGGCTTTCTCTGCCTCTTTGTCAGAATCAGGCGAGCAAACGCTTGGACCAATCAACGCTCACACCACTCTGGTGTTCAAACGTGTGGTCTCCAACATTGGAAAGGCCTACAGCCCAGACACAGGTGAAGGAACTGAAATAATGTTACAGTGAAGTGTTCAGCAGCAGCACTACACTACAGTCAGGTCCATAAATATTGGGACATCGACGCAATTCTCATCTTTTTGGCTCCATAATCCACCACAAAAGATTTGAAACAACTAAGATGTCCTTAAAGTGCAGGAAGTTCAGCCTTAATTTGAGGCTATTTAAATCAGGTGAACGGTGTAGGAATTACAAGTGTTTTTATGTGAGCCTCCCACTTTTCAAGGGACCAAAAGTAATGGGACAAAGCAACAATTATGAATCAAACTTTTTATTTTTCATGTTTGGTTTTAAATCCTTTTCAGTCAATGACAGCCTGAAGTCCAGAAGGCACAGACGTCACAGACTCTGGGTTTTATCCCTGGTGATGTTCTGCCAGGCCTCGACTGTAAATGTCTTCAGTTCCTGCTTGTTCTTGGGACATTTTCCCTTCACTTATGACTTCAGCAGCTGAAACACTGCTCAGTTGGATTCATGTCAGGTGATTGACTTGGCCATTGAATAACATTCTACTTCTTCGCCTTAAAAAGCTTTGACTTTGGCTGTAGTTTTGGGTCATTGTCCATCTGCACTGTGAAGCATTTGGCTGAATATGAGCTCATAATATTGGCCCAAACACTTCAGAATTCATCCTGCTGCTTTTGTCGACAGTCACATCAGTAAATACATGCCATGATGCTGAACCACCATGTTCCACTGATGTTGCAACAATATCCAGAATGCAAATCTCACTGAAATGAACTCGTCTCATCTGCTCCTCATCAATGTGATAATGAGGGAACAGCTGAGCAGCCACTTTGTCCCAATACTTTTAGTCACACACAAACCTACAATTCCTACACAGTTCATCTGAGTTGGATGTAAATTAAAGCTGAAAGTCTGCAGTTCAGGCACATCTTTGCTGTTTTAAATCTACTGTGGTGGTTTATAGAGCCAAAAACATAAGAATTGAGTGGATGTCCTGACTGTATCTCTCCTACAGGGTTCTTCATCGCCCCGGTGAGAGGAGCTACCACTTTGAGTTCTACATCATGGCTCATGGAGGTTCACACCATTCAGCAGCCGCCTTAGTGAAGAACGGAGAACATGTTTTTATCGCAGGTGAATGATAGTCAGACGGATACGGCACCACGTCCAATGGAGTCACTCTGCTCCTGGAGGCCGGAGACGTGGTGTTTCTGCGTCTGTGGCAAAACCATGTAATCTCTGATACTCAAAATCACCACAGCACGTTCAGTGGTCGCCTGCTGTTCCCCATGTGAGACTCTGGTGTCGCTGTTTTTAACCACTCAGGATGTGGCGTTCATGATCAGCTCTTTAGAACGGCTCTTTAACATCAGAGACCTGGATCAGTGTGTTATAAAAATGAGCTGTGCATATTTAAGAAACAAATAACGATGTGAGCAACAATATATGTTATGAAATAGTGATGATAAAAGGTTTGAACAAAAGGTTTAATCATTGGTTATTGAGAAGTTTTGTATTTTAGAAACTTATAATAGGCTTGTTGTTGAAGTACTTTGGTGCATATAATCACTATACTCACTTGTTGAATGTTATAATGAAAGATAGACTGTGGTGAAAATAGAACGTGAACGGTAATTTATTGAAGGGGGGGCAATATGGTGGGTTTTTCCCAAACCATCGTCAGAACTCCACTCCAACCGTTACATTCACTGCAAATTAAACCGTTTATGCAAATCAATCACAAAAGCTTCTAGTTAAACATGTTGTTGTTGGTGTTTTTTTTTTTAACTGGGCCACACTCATTAGAGCTCAGATATATATCTATGCATTTTAATTAAATATGCTCAAAGTAAAACACAGCCTTCATCACAGCTTTCTATTAAGGGATTGTCATTTATTTTATACATATATTCAATAAAAATAATAAAATAAAATGATATTATGTTTTTAGAATTTGCAGCAGGCCAATTAAAAGTGGGCCTCGAGCCGCAGTTGGCTCGCGGGCCGTAGTTTGGACACCACTGCTTTAGACTAACCCGCCCAACACTGGCCATTTGTTGTGAAAGTTTGTCAGACCGGAAGTGCTCTTTTATTGTGAAGGCAGGAATGACCTCTTCACTGAAGGAAACAGGTGAGGCTAATGAGCGCGACCCGACCGCGGCGCCCCCGGGCCCCCACGGAGGAGCACGCGGGACAGATCGTCATTAAAAGTTTTTAGAGCCGCCATGAGAACAAATGTGGACAAATGCTGCTTCTGGAGGGAGTTATGGAATCATTCAGAGGAGCCGAGCTGTGTTAGAACAGAAAAGAAACCGCTGAATACAACTATGAAGGTAAGCTACATGCTAATGTTATGCTAACACCAGCTAAAGCGGCGCTAACAGCGTCTAAATGCTAATATGGGTAAAATCCCCTTATAGCACAGCGGTATGATGTTGTGAAATATTAAATCCTATGACCTGCGTGTGGATAGTGAGGGCTGTCCACTCTCTCCTCACTGGAGGCAGAGTCTGTTCAGTCACATCAGACCCGGGTCAGACGCGGGTCAGGCGCGGGTCAGTTGCGGGTCAGGCGCGGGTCAGGCGCGGGTCAGTCGCGAGTCAGACTCGGGTCAGGCGCGGGTCAGGCGCGGGTCAGATGCGGGTCAGTCGCGAGTCAGACGCGGGTCAGGCGCGGGTCAGGCGCGAGTCAGACTCGGGTCAGGCGCGGGTCAGGCGCGGGTCAGACCCGGGTCAGACGCGGGTCAGGCGCGGGTCAGACGCGGGTCAGACTCGGGTCAGGCGCGGGTCAGTTGCGGGTCAGATGCGGGTCAGGCGCGGGTCAGGCGCGGGTCAGGCGCGGGTCAGGCGCGGGTCAGGCGCGGGTCAGATGCGGGTCAGGCGCGGGTCAGGCGCGGGTCAGGCACGGGTCAGACGCGGGTCAGACGCGGGTCAGACACGGGTCAGTGCTATGGCCACAGCCAGAGGTCGGTCCCAAAACCTGGACCTGGTCAGACCGGTTTGACCCTGGCCTTTGTTATGGAACAGTGTTAATTTTACAACATGTTTTAATGTAGTTTTAGTCTTCGTCTAAATGAACTAAAGGAGCTAAAATGTAAAATGATGTTTGAACATTTACAATCATCAGAAATGTGTGAAATCAGGAGCGACTGAGACTGAAACACGGCCCTGACTCTGACCTGGGCCCAACACTTCCACACATGTTTTAACCTCTTAGCCCCCGCCTTTACCCAGCGCCTTTTCTCCTGTTCAGCTTTACCCAAATCTAAAAGCTTCTCACCTGGAGAGCGACAGTGCAACGCCTCATTTGAAAGCTAAGACCAACAAAAGTGATTGTCATGTTGTCGCCACATTTGTCATGTTTTTGTGGCTTTTTCATTCCTTTTTTCATTGCTTTTTGTCATGTTTTCTCCACGTTTTTCATCCTTGTTTTGACGCTTTTCTTTGAAGCTTTCAGATTTGGGTAAAGCTCGGTTAAGGCGGGGGGTAAGAGGTTAAGGAGAACATTGAGAGGCCCGTCTGTCCTCCTACATTTAAAAACAATGTCAGTGTTATAGGTTTTTGTAATAAAATGTGGTTTCCCATCTTTAAAAAAGTGAAATATAGAAGAAATGTGTGTAAACTGCAGCGAGAACGACAGATAAAACCAGAGGTTAATCTGACCGATAGAAAAATCCTCACCTGGTCCAGATTTGTGTCTTAATTATTCTAGATTTCGAGTGGCGGCTTGGTGAGGTCTGGAGTCATGTGATTTTAAATGCTTTTCTTTCACAGAATCCAGCGCTGGATCACGGACTGAGGACTTTCTGACCAGAGGAGCACAAGGTGAGTAAACTCTGCTGGAGCCAAACATCTGATGAAGACGTCACCGGTGAGTGGCTGCTGGTTTTGCTGGTGCTGCTGGTTTTGCTGGTGTTGCTGGTGCTGCTGGTTTTGCTGGTTCTGCTGGTTTTGCTGGTGCTGCTGGTTTTGCTGGTGCTGCTGGTTTTGCTGGTTCTGCTGGTTTTGCTGGTGCTGCTGGTTTTGCTGGTGCTGCTGGTTTTGCTGGTGCTGCTGGTTTTGCTGGTGCTGCTGGTTTTGCTGGTGCTGCTGGTGCTGCTGGTTTTGCTGGTTTTGCTGGTGCTGCTGGTGCTGCTGGTAGGGTTAGGGTTATGGTTCGCTCTTGCTCTCTGGATACTTACGCACATCCATATTATCTTTCTCACACACTCTGTCACTTTCCTCCCTCCTCCTCTCTCCTTCAACCTCTCTCCTCCCCCATCATTGATGCTACTTTGCTGGACGAGCGTCTGATGAAGACGTCAGCGGTGAGTGACTACGTTTATATTATACATCCTCCGCATACATACGCACGCACATTCATACCTTTCTCACAGACTCTCTCACTTTGCTTCTCTCTTCTACAACCTCCTTCTACATCCACACATTTACCTCGTCCATTTACATCCTTATATGTAGAGCTGCACAATATCAGGAAAAAAACATTTGACTAAACTGTTGTCATGTAATATGTGCCATTTCATTTAAACACAGTTTGTAAGTAATTTGTTTTTCAGCAAATATTAGGGAAACTTTTTCTTTTACGCCGGAAGTAAAATAATAAATGTGTCCATCTGTAGTAATTTTGCGACAGATTGTGGCTTCTTACGATAGAGATTTTATTTTTGTAGTACATTGTGCAGCCCTACATTCATCCATGAGTCACTGATGCTTGTGTGAATTGGCTGATTCTGGTGTTTCGCTCATGCCGGTGAGGAGTTGCTAATGTTCATGTTTAAACTATGATAAAGACGACAGTTAGACGTAGAAAACAGAGTGTATTTGCAGATGTGAAGGTGCATTGAGTGTTACCCCAGGCTCACATTAACTACGGTCCGGGTTCGGTCCTGATCCAGTCCGGGTTTGCCCCAAACCACCACTCACAGTGAGTCCGGCTGACACTGTGGCTCCGCCGGCTCCGGCGCCAGACGCTGCTCCAGGCACAGAAACGGCACTCGCCAGAACAGAAGTGCTCGCGGGTTTCCCTCTTGGTGTGAGTTCACGTGATGATCAGCCCTGTGTACAGGTAGTTTTTGTGAACAAAATCCGTATTTGCCAGAACGACGACTCTCCCAGTGAAGTGGAGGCTTTAACACACTAGCGCCGCCGTGTCACGTAAACGAGACCAGGTAAGTCGTGATGCTAAACTGTCGTGGTCGCTGATGCTAAATTCTGTGTTAGCTGCTGAGGCAAACCTCTGACTGTTATCCGCTGATGCTACACTATGTTGGCCACTGATGCTAAAATGTGTTTGCTGTTGATGCTAAACTTTGTTAGCTGCTGAAGCTATACCCTGACTGTTGGCCACTGATGCTAAACTCTGTTGGCCGCCGATGCTAAACTCTGAATGCTAGACTCTGTTAGACGTTAATGCTAACATCTGTATGCTTTTGATGCTAACCTCTGACTGACAGCCACTAATGCTAACCTCTGACTGACAGCTACTAATGCTAGCCTATGACTTTTTTCCGCTAATGCTAAACTCTGTGTTGGCTCCTGATGCCAAACTCTGACTATGTAACCGCTAAAGCTAAACTGTTTTGGCCCCTGATGTTAAACTGTGTTAGCCGCTGATGCTGAACTCGGTTCGCCTCTAGTGCTATACTCTTAATGCTAAACTACTAGATTTTAATGTACATTCTGTGTTAGCCGCGAATGCTAAACTCTGTTGGCCGCTGATGCTAAACTCTAAATACTAATCTGTTTGTCGCTAATGCTAAATTCTGTTTTAGCTGCTAATGCTAGCCTCTGACTTTTTGCCGCTGATGCTGAACTTTGAACGCTAAACTTTTGCTGTTAATGCTAAAATCTGTGTTAGCTGCTAATGCTAACCTCTGACTGATATCCGCTGATGCTAAATTCTGTGTTGGCCCCTGACGCTAAACTGTGTTGACCACTATTGCTAAACTTTGAATGCTTAACTCTGTTAGCCGCTAATGCTAAACTGTCTTGGTCACTGATGCTATACTCTGTTTTGGCCAATCTTGCTAGACTCTGTTAGCTGCCGATGCTAAAACATGTTGGCTGCTAAAGGTAAATTCTTTGTTGGCTGCTGATGCTAAACTTTGAATGTTGAACACTAATGCTAAATTCTGTTTTAGCTACTGATGCTAACCTCATCCTCCTGTCCCGCCTCAAATCCAGCCTCAACATCACCGGCTCTGCTCTGTCCTGGCTTCAGTCCTACCTCACAAACCGGCAACAGGTCATCCACATCAACAGCTGCTCCTCCTCCATCGCCCCCTCTCTCAGGGTGTTCCCCAAGGTTCGGTGCTCGGTCCTCTCCTCTTCATCCTCTACCAAAAAAATTGCCATGATCTGTGGTGTCCCCCCTGGGTCAATCTTGGGACTCCTCTTATTCAACTTGTACAGGCTTCCATTGGGTCAGCTAATAAACAGCAACAGTGTGTCAAACCACAACTATGCAGACGACACTCAGGTCTACGAGTCACTGATACAGGTGAACATGGGCCTGTAGATACTCTCTGTCACTGATACAGGTGAACATGCGTCTGTAGATACTCTCTGTCACTGATCGAGGTGAACATGGGTCTGTAGATACTCTCTGTCACTGATACAGGTGAACATGGGCCTGTAGATACTCTCTGTCACTGATACAGGTGAACATGGGTCTGCAGATACTCTCAGTCACTGAAACAGGTGAACATGGGTCTGCAGATACTCTCTGTCACTGATCGAGGTGCACATGGGTCTGCAGATACTCTCTGTCACTGATACAGGTCAACATGGGTTTGTAGACTGTAGACCCATGTTGGCAGAGAGTCATTGCATCCAACAGATCAGTTTGTGGAGGGAACAATACTTTCTCCAACTAAATTCAGACAAAACAGATCATTGTTTTTGTCCCACAGACACAAAGGCAAAGTGTTATCAGTCACCTTGAGTATCTCTCTCTAAAACCAAAAAATCAGGTTTGAAATCTAGGAGTGATCATGGACTCAGACCTGAAGTTAAACAGCCACATCAGAGCAATAACTTCGGCAGCTTTTTACCATCTGAAAAACATGAGCTGACATGACCCGTCGGGTCGTTAAATTCTCCTTTGATCACGGGGCGGGTTGGGGCGGGTTAAAAAATGCCGGTCATGGGCACTCGAGCCGCCGTACATGCATTTATTGAATTCAGTCACAACTTATTCCGTCATCTTTACAGCAGGTTTTTGCCGTAAATATACGTCGGATTTTCATAAGGCAAGCAACGTTTTTCTCTTGTGTGAAGTTAGCCCCCCATAGTGTCCGATGTGCTTCAAAATGGTGTCATTCGTTTGTGCACATAAAATTAGCGTTTGTGCGCACTTCGTTTTTGAGGTATTGATTGACTGGAATCCTTTCGCAGTCGATAATTGGTTTTCATGTTCTTTATCTTTCATTAAACTTCCGTCTTTTTCCTGATGTTCAGCAGTTTTAAACTTTTCCAAGACCCGAACAATGACACAGACTAAGACAAGATCAGACCAAGACCCATACCAAGACCGGACCAAGACCACAACTAAGAACCAGACCAAGACCTGAAACAAGATCAGACCAAGACCTGAAACAAGATCAGACCAAGACCCAAACCAAGACCGGACCAAGACCACAACTAAGAACCAGACCAAGACCCATACCAAGACCAGACCAAGACCACAACTAAGAACCAGACCCAGACCAAGACTAGACCAAGACCCGAACCAAGACCTGAACAAAGATCAGACCAGGACTACCTCTTCCTCTCCCTCTTGCACAGCGATCTTCTGAGGGAGAGAGAGAGAGCGTGAGGGTTTGACACGGCGGTGCTGTTAATACGGATCATATTTGTAACCCGTAATTTTTAAAAAATAGAAAAAAAATAGAACATCGTTGCACGACGAGCTATGTCGGGTTAAAAAAAACCCTGACTTGCACATCACTAATCGATAATGTTTATGTTGATGTTTTTATTGATTTGATCTGTTTTCTTGTAATTTCTGTGAAGCACTTTGAATTGCCTTGTGTATTGTGCTCTACAAATAAACTTGCCTTGTAAAAAGAATTATGAAAACGGAAACGAGGATGAAAACTATACAAAAAAGCAGCAAAAAGTGACACACAAATGTTATTTAAAAACACAACAAAATAAATAAAAAACAACAAAAAATGACGAAAAAAACACGACACAAATGCTAAAAACATGACAAACGTGGCAACAATGCATGAAAAAAGTTTCATTCAGTTTCAGTTTAGTTTCCGAATGAGGAATTATACACTGTTGCTTTCCAGTTTAGAAGCTTTTAGATTTGGGTAAAACCAAACTGGAGAAAATGCGCTCAGTAAAGGTGGGGGATAAGAGGTTTACTTGTTATCTGCCAGTTCAGGGTTAGAGTTGGCAACTATTCATATCCAAAATCCCCAAGTGTTCACAACTTACCTCACACCATCACCTGAACCCCTGACCCTAAACCGAACCCTGACAGTCAGGAACAGGTTAAGGTCCTGCAGATCCCCAGGCCGACGTTAACCTCCCGACAGCAGATCAGTGAAGTCTTACCTGGAGCAGCCTGTGGTCAGTCTGAGCTCAAGCCTCTCACAGTCTGCACTGGACACCGGAGCTGAGCTGGACCCGTGACAAGAACCAGTGCATCAACAGCACTTTTACTGGAGACAATAAACTCCACACGCTGGATACAATAAAGCATGAAGATATGACACTGTAGGAGCTGCTGTAGGAGCCGCCCTCATCACTGTCTGCTGCATGAGCCTCTCCTCCTGTCATCTGTCTGCAGCCCCGCCCACCTGGACTGAAGCCCCGCCCACCTGGACCGCAGCCAATCCAGGTGTGGCTCTGAGTAACACGAGGAAGAAACGCACAAACCGGCCTCTCCGTCAGACGCACTTTTCTCTGGGACACGGTGGACTCTGTGGATCCGCTCAGGTTCGACTGCTCTCATCATATTCAACCCCTGCTCTGGCATAGACCTGGTTCAGATCTGGTTTAGTCCTGGTTTGGTCCTGGTTTTCTCTTTAGTCTGAGTCTTTCTTCCTTCATTTCCTTGACACCTTGATTTATTGACTTTAATCAGATCTGAAATGCTCAGTTTCATGTTTATTATTTTAGCTGAGTCGTGTTTATCACTATTTTCTAATCAAACTATAGTTTAATCTCTGTAGCTGTAACACTGAGGTGTGGCTGTCGTTGGCACTGTAGGTCTTTACGATTTGTCAAAATGAGACATGTTGAGACTTGGGACTAATCTGATTACTGGCAGGGCTGTATATTGCCCGATACAAAAAACATGCATGTCATTCATATTCTTTGAAAAATTAAATATGTATGTATGTATGCATGTATGCATATAAATAATATATATATATATATATATATATATATAACCCGGCCCCGGATAAAGCGGAAGAAAATGGATGGATGGATGGATGGATATATATATATATATATATATATATATACACACACACACACCTATACAGTTGCTACTAGTAATTCTCAATGACCTTGTGTCAGAAATGTTGAGGCTTGTCTCTCTCTGCTTTTTGGCACTGAATGATACTGTATGTGGTTGATCGTTTATCACAGACTGTCTTCCTGATCTAATCTTCATGACCATAGACTCATAAAGTGTTTGCATTCACCTTTCAGTGTCTGTTATTTTGATTCTTAGTTTCCCTCAGTCTCAGAGCGAGTCAGAGCTGGACACACGATGGAGGAGAGAGAGTTCAGAGACGACGGAGCCTCTAAAACCACTGACCCCAAAGCTCAGAGGTGAGATCCACCACTGTTCTTTATATCAGAGTCTCTAACTCTGTCCTTTATATCAGAGTCTGTAACTCTGTCCTTTATATCAGAGTCTGTAACTCTGTCCTTTATATCAGAGTCTCTAACTCTGTCCTTTATATCAGAGTCTGTAACTCTGTCCTTTATATCAGAGTCTCTAACTCTGTCCTTTATATCAGAGTCTGTAACTCTGTCCTTTATATCAGAGTCTCTAACTCTTTCATTTATATCAGAGTCTCTAACTCTGTCCTTTATATCAGAGTCTCTAACTCTGTCCTTTATATCAGAGTCTCTAACTCTGTTCTTTATATCAGAGTCTCTAACTCTGTTATTTATATCAGAGTCTCTAACTCTGTTATTTATATCAGAGACTCTAACTCTGTCCTTTCCCAGATAGCAAAATTGGTATGGCCCAGATGTGGCCCACATCAGACACGTTGATTTGGCCCACATACCGCGTGGATTATCGGCCATAACGCGGTCCACATCCGGTTGCCACATCTGGCCCACAATAAACCCAGAACAGGTCCAACTCTTAGCCAGTAGTAAACCAGATTATTCAAAGGTGGTCCAGACATGGCCCACTGATGGTACACATGTGGTCGTCATTTGGCCCATTGGAGTACCACACGTGGACACATTTTTTGGCCCACGTCTGGCCTACATATCTCACTTTTGGCTCACGTTTGGCTCACATACCGCTTGGATTATCGGCCACAACGTGGTCCATATCCGGTTACCACATCTGGCCCACAATAAACCCAGAACAGGGCCAACCTTTAGCCAGTAGTAAACCAGATTATTCAAAGGTGGTCCAGACATGGCCCACTGATGGTACACACACTGAGAAAAGTAAAACATTGGCTTAATCTGAAAAATGTATAGAAATCATTTACATCTGCATTTTGCTAGTTGTTCATAATGATATATATTCATGAGTCCAACTATAAATGTTTCATCTGTAACTGTGAATATTTTAAATTGGTTCAACAAAAATTTTTTCCTGACTTGAATGTTCATTGAGTCAATTTAAAACTCTTCATTGAGCCAATGTACTTTTAAGATATGCCTCTTACATGCAGCAGAAGTCTGAAGTTCTGTCTAAAGCAGAAGCTCCGTGACTTCCTTCTTCACTTCTCAGTCAGTGACTGAAGAGCAACGAAGCCTCAGCCTTTTTACTGCAAACAAAGAGCTCACTGTATTTAGCGTCATGTTACTGTCACTCATGGTGTCTGACCTAAAGTCTCACTCTGAAGAAAGTCAACTCACATTTACACTGAGAAGGTTGGAACGGCGCCCCCTTGTGTCAGAGTGAGACTTTCGGTCAGACACCATGAGTGACAGCAACATGACGCTAAATACAGTGAGCTCTTTGTTTGCAGTAAAAAGGCTGAGGCCTCATTGCTCTTCAGTCACAGACTGAAAAGGGAAGAAGAAAGTCACGGAGCTTCTACTTTAGACATAACTTCAGACTTCTGCTGCATGTAGCGGTCATATTACATCATATCAAATGTTGTAATCTGTAAAGCACTTTGTGATACCTTTTGGTATGAAAAGCACTTTATAAATAAAGTTCGATTGATTGATCATATTCTCAAACTCTATAGGAAAAACATAATATATGGAAAATAATTACAATTACAAAAATGCTGTATCTAATCTATTTTTTTTATTTTTTTTTATTTACTCTCATTTTAAAAACAAAACAAAAAAACAAACCCTAACCATTTGTATCTGCTGTAAAGTCATGTTTGTCGCAGTTCCTCTGAGTCGTGGTGGGTCATGGTGGACCATGACAGATGTGGACAGGACTGTGGTAGATGTACTTTTACTTTGGAGAAAATAGTTACTATAGTAACTGTTGAAGAAATGAACCTCATTAGCTTCTCCTGTAACATCTGTCCACATCAGTCCTGCTGCACCACGACTCAGAGGAACTGGGACAAACATGACTTTACAGCAGACACAAGTGACCTGGGTTTGTTTGTGTTGTTTTTTTTTTTGAATGAGAGTAAATAAAAAAACTTTAATAGACACAGGATTTTCATTTTTTTTAATCTTTTTGTAATTGTAACAATAATTTTCGATATATTAGGTTTTTACAACATAATTGAGTTTCAGAATATGATATGACTCTTGCATGATATGCAGCAGAAGTCTGAAGTTCTGGCTAAAGCAGAAGCTTCACGACTTCCTTCTTCACTTCTCAGTCTGTGACTGAAGAGCAATGAGGCCTCAGCCTTTTTACTGCAAACAAAGAGCTCACTGTATTTAGCGTCATGTTACTGTCACTCATGGTGTCTGACCTAAAGTCTAACTCTGAAGAAAGGCAACTCACATTTACACTGAGAAGGTTGGAAGGGCGCCCCCTTGTGTCACCTTGCATCCAAATGCCCGGAACATGACAGTGGGTCAAAATGACCCGCGAAGGCAACATGAGGGCTAAAAGTACATTGGTTCAATGGAAATTTTTAAATTAGCTCATATCTGCTAATGAAGAGTTTTAAATTGACTCAATGAACCTTTGAACATTCAAGTCAGGAACATTTTTTTGTTGAACCAATTTAAAATATTCACAGTTACAGATGAAACATTTATAGTTGGACTAATGAATATATATCAATATGAACAACTAGCAAAATGCAGATGTAAATGATTTCTATACATTTTGCAGATTAAGCCAATGTTTTACTTTTCTCAGTGTATGTTTGCCACCATTGGCCCACAGATGTTTTGCCACTTTTGGGCCACTTTTGGTATTTTGTATATGGGCCATATTTGGTTTGCCTCTGGTTATTCCGGTTTAAACTATCCTGGAACTGCCATGTCTTTGCCATAAGTGGCCCATATATGTGTTTTCATTAATGGGCCATAGTTGGTCATTTGCATGTGGGCCACATTTGGTGTACTGCTGGTTTATCTGGAGATATTGAAGCCACACGTGCCATGTCTTTGCCATAAGTGGCCCATATATGTGTTTTCATTAATGGGCCATAGTTGGTCATTTGCATGTGGGCCACATTTGGTTAACTGCTGGTTTATCTGGAGATATTGAGGCCACACGTGCCATGTATTTGCCATTAGTGGCCCATAAACGTTATTCCATTAATGGGCCATGTGTTGTTATGTTTTACATGGCCCACTTCTGGTTTACATCTGTTTCCCGCGGGCCACACCAATGCCACAAGTGCCACATCTTTGCCTGATGTGGGCCACATCGGCTTGTTATCTGGGTTATATCAGAGTCTCTAACTCTGTCCTTTATATCAGAGTCTCTAACTCTGTTCTTTATATCAGAGTCTCTAACTCTGTCCTTTATATCAGAGTCTCTAACTCCGTCCTTTATATCAGAGACTCTAACTCTGTTCTTTATATCAGAGACTCTAACTCTGTTCTTTATATCAGAGTCTCTAACTCTGTTCTTTATATCAGAGTCTCTAACTCTGTCCTTTATATAAGAGTCTCTAACTCCGTCCTTTATATCAGAGACTCTAACTCTGGTCATTATATCAGAGACTCTAACTCTGTTCTTTATATCAGAGTCTCTAACTCTGTCCTTTATACCAGAGTCTCTAACTCTGTTCTTTATATTAGAGTCTCTAACTCTGTCCTTTATATCAGAGTCTCTAACTCTGTCTTTATATCAGAATCTCTAACTCTGTCCTTTATAACAGAGTCTCTAACTCTGTTCTTTATATTAGAGTCTCTAACTCTGTTCTTTATATCAGAGTCTCTAACTCTGTCCTTTATATCAGAGTCTCTAACTCTGTCCTTTATATCAGAGTCTCTAACTCTGTCCTTTATATCAGAGTCTCTAACTCTGTTCTTTATATCAGAGTCTCTAACTCTGTCCTTTATATCAGAGTCTCTAACTCTGTTCTTTATATCAGAGTCTCTAACTCTGTCCTTTATATCAGAGTCTCTAACTCTGTCCTTTATATCAGAGTCTCTAACTCTGTCCTTTATATCAGAGTCTCTAACTCTGTTCTTTATATCAGAGTCTCTAACTCTGTCCTTTATATCAGAGTCTCTAACTCTGTTCTTTATATCAGAGTCTCTAACTCTGTTCTTTATATCAGAGTCTATAACTCTGTCCTTTATATCAGAGTCTCTAACTCTGTCCTTTATATCAGAGTCTCTAACTCTGTTCTTTATATCAGAGTCTCTAACTCTGTTCTTTATATCAGAGTCTCTAACTCTGTCCTTTATATCAGAGTCTCTAACTCTGTTCTTTATATCAGAGTCTCTAACTCTGTCCTTTATATCAGAGTCTCTAACACTGTTCTTTATATCAGAGTCTCTAACTATGTCCTTTATATAAGAGTCTCTAACTCCGTCCTTTATATCAGAGTCTCTAACTCTGTCCTTTATATCAGAGTCTCTAACTCTGTCCTTTATATCAGAGTCTCTAACACTGTTCTTTATATCAGAGTCTCTAACTATGTCCTTTATATCAGAGTCTCTAACTCTGTTCTTTATATCAGAGTCTCTAACTCTGTCCTTTATATCAGAGTCTCTAACACTGTTCTTTATATCAGAGTCTCTAACTATGTCCTTTATATAAGAGTCTCTAACTCTGTCCTTTATACCAGAGTCTCTAACTCTGTTCTTTATATCAGAGTCTCTAACTCTGTTCTTTATATCAGAGTCTCTAACTCTGTCCTTTATATCAGAGTCTCTAACTCTGTCCTTTATATAAGAGTCTCTAACTCCGTCCTTTATATCAGAGTCTCTAACTCCGTCCTTTATATCAGAGTCTCTAACTCTGTTCTTTATATCAGAGACTCTAACTCTGGTCATTATATCAGAGTCTCTAACTCTGTTCTTTATATCAGAGACTCTAACTCTGTTCTTTATATCAGAGTCTCTAACTCTGTCCTTTATATCAGAGTCTCTAACTCTGTTCTTTATATCAGAGTCTCTAACTCTGTCCTTTATATCAGAGTCTCTAACTCTGTCCTTTATATCAGAGTCTCTAACTCTGTCCTTTATATCAGAGTCTCTAACTCTGTTCTTTATATCAGAGTCTCTAACTCTGTCCTTTATATCAGAGTCTCTAACTCTGTTCTTTATATCAGAGTCTCTAACTCTGTTCTTTATATCAGAGTCTATAACTCTGTCCTTTATATCAGAGTCTCTAACTCTGTCCTTTATATCAGAGTCTCTAACTCTGTTCTTTATATCAGAGTCTCTAACTCTGTTCTTTATATCAGAGTCTCTAACTCTGTCCTTTATATCAGAGTCTCTAACTCTGTTCTTTATATCAGAGTCTCTAACTCTGTCCTTTATATCAGAGTCTCTAACACTGTTCTTTATATCAGAGTCTCTAACTGTGTCCTTTATATAAGAGTCTCTAACTCCGTCCTTTATATCAGAGTCTCTAACTCTGTCCTTTATATCAGAGTCTCTAACTCTGTCCTTTATATCAGAGTCTCTAACACTGTTCTTTATATCAGAGTCTCTAACTATGTCCTTTATATCAGAGTCTCTAACTCTGTTCTTTATATCAGAGTCTCTAACTCTGTCCTTTATATCAGAGTCTCTAACACTGTTCTTTATATCAGAGTCTCTAACTATGTCCTTTATATAAGAGTCTCTAACTCTGTCCTTTATACCAGAGTCTCTAACTCTGTTCTTTATATCAGAGTCTCTAACTCTGTTCTTTATATCAGAGTCTCTAACTCTGTCCTTTATATCAGAGTCTCTAACTCTGTCCTTTATATAAGAGTCTCTAACTCCGTCCTTTATATCAGAGTCTCTAACTCCGTCCTTTATATCAGAGTCTCTAACTCTGTTCTTTATATCAGAGACTCTAACTCTGGTCATTATATCAGAGTCTCTAACTCTGTTCTTTATATCAGAGACTCTAACTCTGTTCTTTATATCAGAGTCTCTAACTCTGTTCTTTATATCAGAGTCTCTAACTCTGTCCTTTATATCAGAGTCTCTAACTCTGTCCTTTATATAAGAGTCTCTAACTCCGTCCTTTATATCAGAGTCTCTAACTCCGTCCTTTATATCAGAGTCTCTAACTCTGTTCTTTATATCAGAGACTCTAACTCTGGTCATTATATCAGAGTCTCTAACTCTGTCCTTTATATCAGAGTCTCTAACTCTGTCCTTTATATCAGAGTCTCTAACTCCGTCCTTTATATCAGAGTCTCTAACTCTGTTCTTTATATCAGAGACTCTAACTCTGGTCATTATATCAGAGTCTCTAACTCTGCCCTTTATATCAGAGTCTCTAACTCTGTCCTTTATATAAGAGTCTCTAACTCCGTCCTTTATATCAGAGACTCTAACTCTGGTCATTATATCAGAGACTCTAACTCTGGTCATTATATCAGAGTCTCTAACTCTGTTCTTTATATCAGAGTCTCTAACTCTGTCCTTTATATCAGAGTCTCTAACTCTGTCCTTTATATCAGAGTCTCTAACTCTGTCCTTTATATCAGAGTCTCTAACTCTGTTCTTTATATCAGAGTCTCTAACTCTGTTCTTTATATCAGAGTCTCTAACTCTGTTCTTTATATCAGAGTCTCTAACTCTGTTCTTTATGTCAGAGTCTCTAACTCTGTCCTTTATATCAGAGTCTCTAACTCTGTTCTTTATACCAGAGTCTCTAACTCTGTTCTTTATATCAGAGTCTCTAACTGTTTTTTTATATCAGAGTCTCTAACTCTGTCCTTTATATCAGAGTCTCTAACTCTGTCCTTTATATCAGAGACTCTAACTCTGTTTTTTTATATCAGAGTCTCTAACTCTGTCCTTTATATCAGAGTCTCTAACTCTGTTCTTTATATCAGAGTCTCTAACTCTGTCCTTTATATCAGAGTCTCTAACTCCGTCCTTTATATAAGAGTCTCTAACTCTGTCCTTTATATAAGAGTCTCTAACTCTGTTCTTTATATCAGAGACTCTAACTCTGGTCATTATATCAGAGTCTCTAACTCTGCCCTTTATATCAGAGTCTCTAACTCTGTCCTTTATATAAGAGTCTCTAACTCCGTCCTTTATATCAGAGACTCTAACTCTGGTCATTATATCAGAGACTCTAACTCTGGTCATTATATCAGAGTCTCTAACTCTGTTCTTTATATCAGAGTCTCTAACTCTGTTCTTTATATCAGAGTCTCTAACTCTGTTCTTTATATCAGAGTCTCTAACTCTGTCCTTTATATCAGAGTCTCTAACTCTGTCCTTTATATCAGAGTCTCTAACTCTGTCCTTTATATCAGAGTCTCTAACTCTGTTCTTTATATCAGAGTCTCTAACTCTGTTCTTTATATCAGAGTCTCTAACTCTGTTCTTTATATCAGAGTCTCTAACTCTGTTCTTTATGTCAGAGTCTCTAACTCTGTCCTTTATATCAGAGTCTCTAACTCTGTTCTTTATATCAGAGTCTCTAACTCTGTTCTTTATATCAGAGTCTCTAACTCTGTTTTTTTATATCAGAGTCTCTAACTCTGTCCTTTATATCAGAGTCTCTAACACTGTCCTTTATATCAGAGACTCTAACTCTGTTTTTTTATATCAGAGTCTCTAACTCTGTCCTTTATATCAGAGTCTCTAATGGCTCTTTTCCACCAGCCCTACCCTTCTCTACTCTACTTGGTTTGGTCCTACTCTACTTGGCCTGGTTGTGTTTCCACTATTCTGTAGAATCTGATACTATATCCATGGTTACCAGGGTGTATCCATGGATATGGCTTTGCTTTTGACTGTACCCATTGGAAACAGTACCTGCTTGGCCTGGTTAGTACCAGGGCCAAGCAGGTACTAAAAAAAGTACCAGTTAACTGTAAAGTGGGCTGGTGGAAACATTTCAAATGCAGGCAAAGTAGAGCAGGGTAGAGTAGAGTAGGGTAGGTGGAACCGAGCCATAACTCTGTTCTTTATATCAGAGTCTCTAACTCTGTCCTTTATATCAGAGTCTCTAACTCTGTTCTTTATATCAGAGTCTCTAACTCTGTTCTTTATATCAGAGTCTCTAACTCTGTTCTTTATGTCAGAGTCTCTAACTCTGTCCTTTATATCAGAGTCTCTAACTCTGTTCTTTATATCAGAGTCTCTAACTCTGTTCTTTATATCAGAGTCTCTAACTCTGTTTTTTTATATCAGAGTCTCTAACTCTGTCCTTTATATCAGAGTCTCTAACGCTGTCCTTTATATCAGAGACTCTAACTCTGTTTTTTTATATCAGAGTCTCTAACTCTGTCCTTTATATCAGAGTCTCTAATGGCTCTTTTCCACCAGCCCTACCCTTCTCTACTCTACTTGGTTTGGTCCTACTCTACTTGGCCTGGTTGTGTTTCCACTATTCTGTAGAATCTGATACTATATCCATGGTTACCAGGGTGTATCCATGGATATGGCTTTGCTTTTGACTGTACCCATTGGAAACAGTACCTGCTTGGCCTGGTTAGTACCAGGGCCAAGCAGGTACTAAAAAAAGTACCAGTTAACTGTAAAGTGGGCTGGTGGAAACATTTCAAATGCAGGCAAAGTAGAGCAGGGTAGAGTAGAGTAGGGTAGGTGGAACCGAGCCATAACTCTGTTCTTTATATCAGAGTCTCTAACTCTGTCCTTTATATCAGAGTCTCTAACTCTGTTCTTTATATCAGAGTCTCTAACTCTGTTCTTTATATCAGAGTCTCTAACTCTGTTCTTTATGTCAGAGTCTCTAACTCTGTCCTTTATATCAGAGTCTCTAACTCTGTCCTTTATATCAGAGTCTCTAACTCTGTTCTTTATATCAGAGTCTCTAACTCTGTTTTTTTATATCAGAGTCTCTAACTCTGTTCTTTATATCAGAGTCTCTAACTCTGTCCTTTATATCAGAGTCTCTAACTCTGTTTTTTATATCAGAATCTCTAACTCTGTCCTTTATACCAGAGTCTCTATCTCTGTTATTTATATTAGAGTCTCTAACTCTGTTCTTTATATTAGAGTCTCTAATGGCTCGTTTCCACCAGCCCTACCCTTCTCTACTCTACTTGGTTTGGTCCTACTCTACTTGGCCTGGTTGTGTTTCCACTATTCTGTAGAATCTGATACTGTATCCATGGTTACCAGGGTGTATCCATGGATATGGCTTTGCTTTTGACTGTACCCATTGGAAACAGTACCTGCTTGGCCTGGTTAGTACCAGGGCCAAGCAGGTACTAAAAAAAGTACCAGTTAACTGTAAAGTGGGCTGGTGGAAACATTTCAAATGCAGGCAAAGTAGAGCAGGGTAGAGTAGAGTAGGGTAGGTGGAACCGAGCCATAACTCTGTTCTTTATATCAGAGTCTCTAACTCTGTCCTTTATATCAGAGTCTCTAACTCTGTTCTTTATATTAGAGTCTCTAACTCTGTTCTTTATATCAGAGTCTCTAACTCTGTCCTTTATATCAGAGACTCTAACTCTGTTCTTTATATCAGAGTCTCTAACTATGTTCTTTATATCAGAGACTCTAACTCTGTTCTTTATATCAGAGTCTCTAACTCTGTCCTTTATATCAGAGTCTCTAACTCTGTTCTTTATATCAGAGTCTCTAACTCTGTCCTTTATATCAGAGTCTCTAACTCTGTCCTTTATATCAGAGTCTCTAACTCTGTTCTTTATATTAGAGTCTCTAACTCTGTTCTTTATATCAGAGTCTCTAACTCTGTCCTTTATATCAGAGACTCTAACTCTGTTCTTTATATCAGAGTCTCTAACTCTGTTCTTTATATCAGAGACTCTAACTCTGTTCTTTATATCAGAGTCTCTAACTCTGTCCTTTATATCAGAGTCTCTAACTCTGTCCTTTATATCAGAGTCTCTAACTCTGTTCTTTATTGCTGGGTTGCAGGTGACATCACAGCGTTCTAAAGGCCTATATTATTATATAGAGGAAAAATTATTTTGTTTTTGAGGAAATTTTTGGTCTTGTACAGAGAGATCTTGGACCCAGTGACTGATATTAAAGATCATTTTTTAAATTCATGTATTTTCTTTTTAGCCATGACTTGTGAAAGTGTAATGTTATTAATAGGAAAAATTGGCTCTTGCCCCCCGCTGGGTCCGATGACATCATCACATTCTAGAACCTGCAACCCAGCAATACCAGAGTCTCTAACTCTGTTCTTTATACCAGAGTCTCTAACTCTGTTCTTTATATCAGAGTCTCTAACTCTGTTCTTTATACAGAGTCTCTAACTCTGTCCTTTATATCAGAGTCTCTAACTCTGTTCTTTATATCAGAGTCTCTAACTCTGTTCTTTATACCAGAGTCTCTAACTCTGTTCTTTATACCAGAGTCTCTAACTCTGTTCTTTATATCAGAGTCTCTAACTCTGTTCTTTATACAGAGTCTCTAACTCTGTTCTTTATACCAGAGTCTCTAACTATGTCCTTTATATCAGAGTCAGACCTAAAGTCTCTCTTGTGTTCACAGATCTGCTCCTGGGATCGGCCCGTTGTCCGTGAAAAGTGATCACTCCAATGAGCGCGGGATTCATTTTAAAGGAAAACATGATTCACAGTAAGTCGAGTCACTCCACTTTATGTTAATGACATTTTAGTGTTTGGGTTTTAGAATTGGAATAAACTGTCAGGTCTTTGTTTGTGTTTGAGCGACTTCAGTGGAAGCAGCGTTTTAAAGTAACCTCTGACCTCTTTTTAAAGGGCTTTTGAGGACAGATAAAAGTCTTTAAAATTTACCTCTGATTTCCGCTGAGTCCACTCTCTCAGCCCTCTGTTATATTAAAGTCTGATATGTAAACAGTTAGTGGAAGCGGTGAGAGGACTGTTCCCTGTGGGACCCCAGTGCAGAAACGTCTCCATAAACTCTGGGTTCCCAAAACAATCAAAACACAAAATCAAAATGTACGAGACTGAACAGTAGGTTTAGTTTAATAAGATTATATTGTTTCTGGGAAAGAGCAGATGATCCTTTCCTGAGTCTGATCCAGGACAGTCCCGTGTGTTTCACTGAAGTGTGTTTTCTTCTTTGTCTCAGGATCCGCCAGAAACATCCTCCGTCTGAACCTGGTCCCAGCTGTGAGTCCCTCAGTGACCAGTCTATGGGAAAACCAATAAACTTCAGGACAGAGCGGTGAGATTTGATTCTGTGTATTATGGAATATTATTGTCACATAAAGGGAAGGATCAAAGAAAGATTCACTAAAGGAAACAAAGGAATCTTTAGTAAATGTTGACATTTTTAACTGCTTTGTGACAATCACGATTATTGTGCTGTTATTTCAATCACAAAGGATCAGGAACTAAAAGACAGATAATGGACTGTAGACGGAAGATGATAAACAGCCTGTAAAAAATTTGGGCTATTAATCTTTTAATTTATCTTAATTTATCTCTCACTGTGTTTATCATCAACTGTTGTGAAGAGCCGTATAATAAAAATATTTAATGTTTATATTATTTTTGTCTGTGTTAGACCCAGTGTTGACGTCAAACCAGAAGGTTCTGAACCAGGCCCCGACTGTGAGTCCCTCAGGAGCGACCGGTCCATGATTGAACCACTGAACTTCTCCTCAGATCAGTAAGATTGAGTGTGTTCAAACACAAGGACAGACAGTGGTTTAATGAGGTTCTGAAAGTGTGAGAGAAACAGCTGAATCCTGAGGTGTTTGTTGTGTCTCTGTCACAGAGTGGAGCAGGCTCCAGAGCTCAGAGCTCAGCAACATCACACTCAGCTGGACTCCATATTTAAGGTGTGTCCTTCACTGAAGTTTGGAGATGTTCAGATGAATGGACTTGTTTCACACAGATCTGACAATGACTGCATTTGTGTTGTTTCTAATGTGTCTGTGCAGCTTCTGGAGGAGGACATCTTCACTTTTGTCCAGAAGGAGCTGAAAAATCTCCACAAGGTTCTGAGCACAGATTACCCAGAATGCTTAGAGCCTGTGGAGGATGAGGATGGAGAGGCTTTTCTGAAGATCACTGTGAACTTCCTGAGGAGGAGGCAGCAGAAGGAGCTGGCTGAGCGTCTGTGGAGCAGTAGGTCCATTTCACTCAGTCATTTGATCTTCTCTGAGACTCAGGCTCTGTCTGTGTCTTCATTCAGGGAGAGGTTCTGGAGTTCTTCAGCGTAAACTGAAGCGTGACCTGCAGCAGAAGTGTCAGTGTGTGTTTGAGGGCGTGGCTAAAGCAGGAAGCCCCGCCCTCCTGCAGCAGATCTACACAGAGCTCTACATCACAGAGGGAGGGGCCTCAGAGGTCAACCAGGAACATGAGGTCAGACACATGGAAACAGCCTCCAGGAAAGCAGGCGGAGCAGAGACAGCCATCACATGTGAAGACATGTTTAAAGGCCCCGCGGACACAGAGGCGCCCGTCAGAACAGTGCTGACAAAGGGAGTGGCTGGCATCGGGAAAACACTGCTCACTCAGAAGTTCAGTCTGGACTGGGCTGAAGGCAAAGCCCACCAGGACGTCCAGCTGCTGTTCCCCTTCACTTTCAGAGCACTCAATGTGCTGAAGGACAGGAGCTTCAGCCTGGTGCAGCTGCTCCATCACTTCTTTAGAGCAACAGAAGAAGTGAGCAGCTTTGATGATCTGCAGCTGCTCTTCATCTTTGACGGTCTGGACGAGTGCAGACTTCCTCTGGACTTCACCCAAACCAAGGCCCTGACGGAGCCCACAGAGAGCGCCTCAGTGGAGGAGCTGCTGGTGAACCTCATCAGGGGGAGCCTGCTTCCCTCCGCTCGCCTCTGGATAACCACACGCCCCACGGCGGCCAATCAGATCCCTGCTGAGTGCGTCTCCATGGTGACAGAGGTGCGAGGGTTCAGCGACCCACAGAAGGAGCTGTACTTCAGGAACAGGTTCAGAGACGAGGCCCACACAATCATCTCCCACATCAAGACGTCCCGAAGCCTCCACATCATGTGCTTCATGCCAGTCTTCTGCTGGATCCTCTCCACAGTCCTGGAGCATGTGCTGAAGACCAGAGAGAGAGCAGAGCTGCCCAAGACCCTGACTCAGATGTACATCCACTTCCTGGTGGTTCAGGCCAAAGTCAAGAACATCAAGTATGAAGGAGGATCTGAGACAGACCCACACTGGAGTCCAGAGACCAGGAAGATGGTGCAGTCTCTGGGAAAACTGGCCTTTGAGCAGCTGCAGAAAGGAAACCTGATCTTCTATGAGAGTGACCTGAGCGAGTGTGGGCTGGACGCTGCAGCCGCCTCAGTGTACTCCGGAGTCTTCACACAGGTCTTTAGAGAGGAGCCAGGCCTGTACCAGGACAAGGTCTACTGCTTCATCCATCTGAGTGTGCAGGAGTTTCTGGCTGCTCTTCACGTCCATCAGACCTTCGTCGACACTGGAGTCAACCTGCTCTCCACAAAAACACAGAAGTCCACTCTGCTAAGAGTCGAGCCTAAACTGAAACATCTGCACCAGACAGCTGTGGACCAGGCCTTACAGAGTCCAAACGGGCACCTGGACTTGTTCCTGCGCTTCCTCCTGGGTCTTTCACTGCCGACCAATCAGAGCCTTCTCCAAGGTCTGCTGACACAGACAGGAAGTAGCTCCCAGACCAATCAGAAAACAGCTGAGTACATCAAGAGGACGCTGAGAAAGAAAGTGTCTGCAGAGAGAAGCATCAACCTGCTCCACTGTCTGAATGAACTGAATGATGGTTCTCTGGTGGAGCAGGTCCAACAGTACCTGAGCTCAGGACGTCTGTCTGAAGGTGGACTGTCTCCTGCTCAGTGGTCAGCTCTGGCCTTCATCTTACTGTCATCAGAAGAAGCTCTGGAGCAGTTTGAGCTGAAGAAATACTGTGCTTCAGAGGAGGCTCTGCTGAGGCTGATGCCAGTGGTCAAAGCCTCCAACAAAGCTCTGTGAGTGAGGTCTATGTAAGTATGAACCTTCTAAACTTTTCCTAAAACAGTGTGTTCTCTCCAGACTGAGCAGCTGTAACCTGTCAGAGAGAAGCTGTGAAGCTCTGTCCTCAGTCCTCAGCTCCTCTAGTCTGACAGTCCTGGACCTCAGTAAGAACGACCTGAAGGACTCAGGGCTGAAGATGTTGTCTGTTGGACTGAAGAGTCCTCACTGTAAACTGGAGCAGCTCAGGTCAGAGGGTTTACTCTTCATCTCTGTGAGTTTGTCATTTCTATGACTCTGTTTAACCCTGTGTGTTCAGACTGTCAGGGTGTCTGATCTCAGAGGAAGGCTGTGCTGCTCTGGCCTCAGCTCTGAGGTCCAACCCCTCCCATCTGACAGACCTGGACCTCAGCTTCAACCATCCAGGAGACACAGGAGTAAAGCTCCTGACTGCTCTACAGGAGGAGCCCCACTGCTCACTCTCCACTCTCAGGTGAGGACAGTTATTACACAGTTGATACACAGTTATTACTCAGTTATTACACAGTTATTACAGTCGACACAACCAAACTGTGTATCTGAGTCTGTGTCTGTTTCAGACTGAGTCCTGCTGGAGAACGATGGATGGGGCCCAGGAGATGTAAGTCTGACTCTTAACATACTTTTAAAATGACAGCTGCGATATTGACGTCAGGAGAGTTTGAGCTGTTTTCTCTAAAACCTTTAGAACTGAGACCTTCATTATTTTTCTGGAAAGAAAGTTCATTTCAGCCATATGTCGGGATGGGCACCATTAAACGAAAATGTCTGGTAGGGGACAGTATCGAAAAACAAAAATTGTTTCAGTTCAAACTTTCGGTACTTTTTTTTTCTCCATATATGACCACAGTAAGTCTAAAAAAGCAACATGAACGTGTGCGCAGATAATTGGAGATGGCCGAGCCGCTGTCTGAGGCAGGACTAAACCAGGACTTAGACTAAACCGGTTGTAACCCAGGTTAGAGTTGATTGCAAGACCCAACACAAAAGGGCGCGGGACACATTTTAATAGCTCATAGTGGGAGGGGGGCGGGGCAGCACAATATGGGAGTGGGTGGATGGGATGATTTTTCATTTCATTTCATTTATTCATTCCCTTTTGAGAATGAGAGCATTCGTTCGGCAGAATCACTGTGTTCAACCTCAAAACTGATAGAAACAGTTTTCGGCTCCTGTCACTGCGAAATACGGTCAAACGCAGACTCAATCTATCAAGACAAACATAGAAACAAACGCATACACTTCATATCAAATGAGTCAGGGCAACATGTCACATTCAGCCAGACTTTACTCCTCAGAATAAGCATAAAAGCTATACACTCACTGTGCACTCGATCCTCTGGGGATCCATCGTAGAACTCTTAACCTCTTTATCTATGATTCTCACTCGTCGTGTCATTTGCTCCATTTGAAAAAACTTCTTTAGCATAGTCCACAACAACAGGCCTGTCTTCACCTGCCCCGCGCCCATCGCCGCTTGTTTCACATGTCTAAAGCTGTAAATAAGCCTTAACTTATCCATAGTGTAGCTGCTGTAATCATGTGTTGTTGTTGTGGGAGGCATCATTAGAGATGCATTCAGGGACAGTACGAAGTGCAGGAAAGACACACGAAAGTCAGCACCTGCCGTCGCTCCTCAGGTGCTGAAGTTTTTCCGACGGCTTTTCCTCCTCCTGCGGTCGTTCATCCTGATGTTTGGGAGCCAGTTCCTGCCACCCCATTACAAAATTCAGGTCTGAGTCCCTGATTACTCCTAGATTTCGAACTTGATTTTTCGGTTCTAGTGAAAGAGCTTCAAGATGACCAGTGACAACCTCTCTGTGTTTCTGTGCCAAAGACTATCTCAGTTTTATCTGTATTTAACTGGAGGAAGTTACTTTGAATCCACACACTAATGTGTTTGATACAGTGACACAGTGTATCTGCAGGCCCATGTTCTCCTGCTGTTAGTAAAACATAGATCTGAGTATCGTCAGGATACTTTGTTACTGGATATTAATTGACCTGACAGAAGCATGTACAAATTAAACAAGAGGGGGCCTGCGTTTGTTGCTGTGTTTGTCTTGGTAGCTTCAGTCTGCGTTTGCCCTTGTCACACAGTGACAGGAGCATAACTTTGTTTGGGGTTGAACTGGCAAACCCCTCGCAAACCACCGCGTTCCGCAGGTCTGGGGAAAGCATGGGGAGGGGGCGGCACCACAACATCGCATTGTGAGTCTGTCCATGCCCCTATAAGCCTCTGGGAAGCAATGTAAGGTTGCGTTGAAAATGTGTGCCGTTGCCGTGACAACTCGCTAATGTCAATATATAGAGTCTTTGTCCACGATTTCTATATCATAATTATGTGATCATGTCACTACAATTTGAACAAGCCCATTGGATTCCTAGACACCCAAAACATGGGGTTAGAACCAAAATGACTTGTCTAGGATGAATAATAAAGGAGTAATGGGCATTTTAAGGATCTCGCCACCCTCTTGGACACCATCTTGAAAATTAGACCTTTCCAGTGGTCAGATTTTGGAAGACTTTTAGTATTTTAGTAAGCACACTTGATACTACAGAAAACCATTGAAAAACCTTTTGTAGAATTTTTTTTTTGTGGTCAAACCATATATGCAGCCGGCTAACAGAGACTTTTCTGCTTCTAAACTAACCCCTGATTGTGACGCTCCCACTGAGCTGTTTCTTCACACTCAACATTATTGTCGATAAATCACTTGTTAATATTAATAATATTCATGTATTTTATATAAAAGACAAACAAATTCTGTAGTTTCCCCTGGGCCACAGCTTCAGTATAAACTGTCTGTAAATACATGCATCTGTTACAATGTTAGAAAAGTGGAAAGTTCTGAAATGCAGTGAAAATGTCAAATTCAACTCCTTTTCTTCCAAATGAAACGCTGACATCACAGATATGTGACTTTTTTCCTGTATTACAGTGAGATTTAAAATGTGAAGTTTGATGTGAGAAAAGTCCAGGTTCTGCCATGGCTCCATTATATCCTAATGGGAAAATAACATGATTTCATTCATCTGGACAACAGGAACAAGGTCCGAACTGAAGAAAAGACAAATTCATATATTTTATATAAATGGACGCAAAACTCCGTCCTCTCTTAACCGTTCCTGACGCAGAAAAACGTATCCATGCCTTTATTTCCTCAAGGCTGGACTACTGTAACAGACTTTTTAATGGGCTCCCTGCCAAAGACATCCAGAGACTCCAGTATATACAGAACAGTGCAGCTAGACTACTTGTGCGAGCCAGGAAGTATGAGCACATCACACCCGTTCTGTTTTCACTGCACTGGCTTCCAGTTTCTGCCCGGATCGACTACTAAATCCTGCTGCTCACCCATAAATGCATTACTGGTCATGCTCCACAATACCTGCAAGAACTCATATCATGGAAACCCTCCAACCACACTCTCAGGTCATCCAGTAGCCTCCAACTCCATGTTCCTTCAACTAAACGCTGAACCATGGGGGACAGAGCCTTTTGTTCTGCTGCACCAAGGCTTTGGAACAGCCTCCCCGTGGAGCGGAGGGAAACTAAAAACCTGGACTTTTTAAAGCTAAATTGAAAACTTTCCTTTTTAAGAAAGCTTAGAATTTTTTTTAATGTGTGTGTTGTCTTGTAGCACTGAGATTCTCTGAATGAAAAGTGCGTTTCAAATAAAATGTATTACTATTGTTATTATTATTTTTATTAGGCCCGAGCAACGGACACGCAGTGTCCCGCGAGGGACTAATTAAAACCATTAACGGGGGAAGAAAACGCAAGAATTCACATAGCAAACGTGAACCGATATGCAAGTAACAGGGGTCAAAATGTAGTGCTCCGCAAGGTCTAATTTTGGGTGGGGTTCGCGAGAGAAAATAATAAAAGATGGCTCAATGGCGCCCCCTCAAGCACGCAGTTTACATTGAGTCAAAGAGAGCCCGGTCGCAAACAAAATCCTCGTACAAAAGTGACATTGGCCAGGGACATAGACCACGTCAAGACATGTCAAAAATGATATTATGACCCCGCCCTAAATGCTACAGGAAGTCGGCCATCTTGGCCCGAACCTCAAACCTTCAAAAGCGTATCTCTTGAACTTCTAGCCCCTGATCCCCGAGTTTTCAATGGAAAGCCTCCAATTTGGCCAACATGTCCCAAACCCATGTGGCTTTCAAAATCATCAACTACATTTTTTTTAAACTATTGGGCGTGGTCATGACAAGGCCGCAACTGAGAGGCCATTTTCAGCAAATTTAAAGCCTCATATCTCTCACAGACTTGGCCGGATTGGAACGGACCCAATCCGGCGCACGTGCACATGCCCCACCTGGACCTAATGGTGTGCACACGCAGCTGTCATCGCCAAAAATGCCTTTAAGTGGCTTATAAGTGACCCGCCCATCCTCCGTGAAAATCGCCAGAGGTCTTAGCCTAGCACCGTGCTGGCCTCTTTCAGAGTTTCTCCTGAAATTCATCAATTTTCCAAATTTCCCCCTTTCTTCACAAAAGCTTCACTTGTGGACTCGTATATACTTATACTACCCCTTTGTCACAGACAGAAGCTTTAATTTGGACGTTTTTGCCTCCAAATTCATGTTTTTCTCAACTGTACTATCACAGGAAGTTCAATTTGACGGTTTCCTGTCCGTCTCTGTGTGTTCCTCGTACTATACGGGTCTTACCAAAATATTGCTTCAATATCGAGGGTGCTGCAGGGCTGAAACCCCCTCGTAACGATTCTTTGGGCAGCCAGGAATTTACCCTAATTACAAAATTATGAAATATATTATTTTCTAAACTGTTAAACCGTTTCCTGCAAATACACAAGTGCGTGGTCTTTAATGACATTAATTTCACATCCGCCAAATTCATCTCAGCCTTAGTAGCTCCATTGGTAGAGCACTGGGTTAGTGTACAGGAGGTTGCTGGATCAAATCCCAACTTTGACTCTTTTTAATTTTTTTTTCTTTTGGACTCAGCACTTTCTGGGAAGAACATGTCTCGTCGCCAATGGTTCCACACTCATTAAAAACAGGGAAATGACCCCTCCAGTGTGTTGCTGGCATCAAATTTCAGCCTGTGAATTTAGAGAACCCAAGCAGTCATCAGGCCCATGTTTGCATGGAATTCAGCTCAGTGATAGCATGGTCATCTCAAGTGAAGGAGGTTGCCAGTCCAAACACAACCTTGACACTTTCACATTGCCTTCACCTTTTCCATGGGCCGCTGCACACATTGTCACAGCCCAAAACACATGAGTGCGGGACGTTTCATAGAAGTTCTTATGCCTGTGTGGCATCATAGCTTGAGCGTTGGATTCCCAATCATTAAGTTGCTGGATCAATTCTGACTTTAACTTTTTTATTATTATTATTTACCGCGCTTATGGTCCCACCCTCATGAAAAACGCTGTCAACATATGTGTCACTGAAGAAAAACAAATGGGGGGATAGTAGTGAGACAATTGAGGCAACACTGGGGAAAATGTCGAAAACAATCGGGGAAGTGTCTGGGGGGGCGGGGGGCAGTTACTCAGCACCTTCCGGGAAGTACATGAATCATTGCCTATGGTCCCACACTCACTAAAACAGGGAAATTACCTCTCTCCTCCAGTAGTATGCTGGGAACTAACTTCTGCTCGATAATTTAGACCAAAATTAGTCCACATTGGGGTAAATACCATGGAGCTACAGCTCAGTGATAGTGTGCTTGTCTTTGATGTAGGAGGTTGCCAGTTCAAATATGGCTGTGACACTTTTCTAATGCTTTCTCTTTTCTTGCCGGCATTTTAATAGAATTTCTGATACATTGAAGTCTGGCAGTGATTTTAACAGTTTATACAGTTTTAAGAGTTTCTGCAATTTCAACAGTTTTTTACAGTTTCTGCAACAAAATAGTGATTTTTGCAATTACAACACAATTATGCCACTACATAGGGATTTTCACAATAGCACTATAATGCAACTTAATAGGGACATTCGCATATAAAGCACTGTCATGCAACTTAAAGGGACTTTCGCATATAAAGCACTGTCATGCAACTTAAAGGGACTTTCGCATATAATGCACTGTAATGCAACTTAATAAGGATTTTCGCATATAAAGCAGTATAATGCAACTAAATGGAGATGTTCACAATAAAAGCACTATTATGCAATTATGATTGTTTTCACAATGTTTTGCAATTTTTGCAATTTCTGCATTAGTAGCCTACGATTCCGCAATCAATCACAATTGCATAGCAATTGCCAAATGTTCTAGTTATGTTATGAAATTAGCTTGTGAAGCTACAGTCTGGTACGGTCATCTTTGCTCTCAAGCATTATGTAATTGTACACTGTCCTGATAAATAGATACACAAACAAACAAACAAACAAACAAACAAACAAGCAATTAAGAGTGACACCAGGTTGGGTGTGAGGCACATGTTTGGGGAAGAGGGAGAGAGTGTGGTTGCAAGTGACAAAGCAAGTGGAGGTGGTCCCAAGGGACAAGATCAAGCATTGTGGTTAAAAGGGACGAGAGCGATCAGGGGCAGTCAAAATGAGCGAGTTCGATCATGGGGCTCGCAAGGGCCTAGAGTGATGAAGAGTGGTCGCAAGGGACCAAAGCAAACAGAGGTGGTCGTAAGGCATGAGAGCGAGCGGAGGTAGTCGCAAGGGACGAGAGCGAGCGGGGTGGTCGCAAGGGACGAGAGCGAGCGGGATGGTCGCAAGGGGGGAGTGCGCCAGGGGCGAGTGCGCCAGGGGCGAGGGCCTTTATCGCCGCGCGCGGCTTTAATTATTATTATTATTATTATTATTATTATTATTATTATTATTACAAATGTCAAACCTGACTCTTGTTCTGCAAAATGAAATGATAAAATATATGACTTTTATACGGCGACAGGGGAGCAAAGACAAAGGAAGTCATGAATGTTTTTATAATGAACAACTGGACATAAAGAATCGTCCACGACAGAAAAACTACAAATGCTTCAAATCAATTTTTTGCTGATCTTTGACATGTCCAAGGCTCTAAACACCACATCAGTCCCAGCTCTGAACTCTTCATTATTATAAAGAGAATCAGGTTTTTAACTTCAAAGGTTTTGTTTTGAATCTGGCAAATAAAGAGTTAAAACTCCCAAATAAATCACATGTTTGGGAGTTTTGAGAAGGTGAGAAGTGATTCATGAGATTCGTTAAAAAATGAGAAAAAGATGAAAGAATTAGGTTTTTATATTTTAGTTTGAAAAGTGTGTCCATTTTTGGGGCGACAGAAAGAAAACTGAAGGACCGCCACTGTCACAGCCCCGCCCACTGTCACATAGCCCCGCCCACTGACACGCAGCCCTGCCCTCCATCAGACCTCCTAAATCTTCTTAAATCAATAATTTAAAGGAACTAAACTACATTTACACCTTCATGAGTCTGAGACATGTTTTGTTCCTGATAAACCACTTTCTAAGAGTTTAAATGTAAATTTTCATTATGTTTCTTTATCTGCGACAGCGCGACACAAACAAGAATTCAGGTTTTAATATGAAAGAAAATATTTGTTAAATGTGACTTCAGAACATTCCAGGTTATGTGTGGCTACGTCACAAGAGAAACTAAACTGAAACATAAATAAATGAGCTCAGCTTCACTCAGACGATCCCGTGAAGCCTTTGGAACAGAAGCATTTTTACAGAAACAATAATTAAAGCTCCTGTTTTATTCTATTGTCGGGGTGAAATGTTACAAACTGTGGCTTAAAAATGTGCAGTTTTCTCATTTTTTTTGTTTTTTTTAAGTGAAACAATTAAATCGATCATGTATTTGTTGATATACATGTTTAAATCTTTGAGTCCATTTCAAATCAACATAAATGTCGTTCTCCTCTAAAGAGTGAACAGGGACTAACTGCTGCTGTGTTTTCTCTCCGTCAGATTTCACTGAACTCTCTCTGGATCCAAACACAGCTCAGATAAACCTCAAACTGTCTGACAACAACAAGAAGGCCACATATGTGGGACAAGATCAGCCGTATCCAGATCATCAGGACAGATTTGACTGGTGGCCTCAGCTTCTGTGTGACTCTGGTCTGACTGGGCGCTGTTACTGGGAGGTCCAGTGGAGTGGATGGGTTTATATATCAGTGTCTTACAGAAGAATCAGGAGGAAAGGAGACGGTTATGACAGTGGGTTTGGATACAATGATCAGTCCTGGAGTCTGCTCTGCTCTGAACATGGTTTCTCTGTTTGGCATAAAAACAACCTAACCCGCCTCCCTCAGCCCGGCTCCTCTTCTGGGACAGTAGGGGTGTATGTGGACTGTGCTGCTGGCTCTCTGTCCTTCTACACAGTCTCCTCTGAGGAACTGATCCACCTCCACACCTTCAACACCACCTTCACTCACACCCTGAGCCCTGGGTTTAGGCTCTGTGATTACGGCTCCTCAGTGTCTCTGTCAGACTGAGGATCAGAGTCTCAATTATACAGATGATTTTCAGTCACATGACCTTTTCCTGACATTCCTTTCCCAGTTCATTGATTTAAAAAGTAAATCCTTAGAGATGTTGGAAAATCTCGTTCAGATAAATAAATAAAATAAATAAACCGTATGAAGGGAAACTCTTGGTCACGTCTTTGTCTTTTTCTAAATCCTTTTGTTCCAGAATCCTGAGTTCAACATCTGTCATTAAAACGACTCAATAAATGAATGAATAACATTGATTTAAATATGTGACCAATGCACCAACATCTTTGGTAAAACAAAAGCAACCATCACGGTTGCTTTTGTTTTACCAAAGATGTATTTTATATTGTGTATTATATTTGATGTAAACTGTTTTATGATGTGTTGCTGCCTCTCAGCCAGGTCACTCTCGTAAAAGATATTATAAATCTCAATGAGTTTTTTACCTGGTTAAATAAAGGTTAAATAATATTTTTTTTTAAAACGATATGCAAGTAACAGGGGTAAAAATGTAGTGCTCCACAAGCTCTAATTTTGGGTGGAGTTCACGAGAGAAAATAATAAAAGTTGACTCTGTGGCGCCCCCTCAAACAGGCAGTTTACATTGACTCAATGGAGGACCGGTCGCAAAAAAAAATCATCACACAAAAGTGACATTGGCCAGGGACATAGACCACGTCAGGACATGTCAAAAATGATATTAAGACCCCGCCGTAAATGCTACAGGAAGTCGGCCATCTTTGCCCGAATCTCAAACCTTCAAACTCGTACCTCTTGAACTGCTGGCCCCTGATCCCCAAGTTTTCAATGGAAAGTCTCTAATTGTGGCCAAAATATCCCAAACCCATGTGGCTTTCAAAATCATCGTTAAGATTTTTTTTTAAATTATTGGGCGTGGTCATGACAAGGCAACAACTGAGAGGCTATTTTCCTTTATTCACAAAAGCCACAGTTTTAGACTCGTACGGACTTATACTAACCCTCTGTCAGCAAAATAAGTTTTAATTTGGATGTTTTTGGCTGCAAATTCAGCTTTTATGGACTGTACAATCACAGGAAATTCAGTCCGGCTGTTTCCTGTCCGCCTCTCTGTGTGTTCCTCGTGCTATATGGGTCGCACCACAATATTGCTTCACATATCGAGGGAGCACCCTCTCAACAAATCTTTGGACAACCAGGGGAATTCACTCTAATTACAAAAGGATTCAATATATTATTGCCCAAACTGTAATCACGTTTTTTTCAAATACACAACTGCGGTCTTTCATAAGATTAATGCAAAATCGGCTTTGTTTTTCCACTCAGCCTGTGTAGCTTTATTGGTAGAGTGCTGGGTTCCCATCCGTATGGTTGCTGGATCGATCCCAACCATGACAATTTTTTTTCTTTTGGAATCTGCACTTACTGGGAAGAACATGAATCACCGCCTGTGGTTCCACCCTCATCAAAAACAGGGGAAAAACCCCTCTTCTCCAGTGGGATGCTGGACCTAATTTCGGCCGGTGAATTTAGAGAATCCTCGCTCTCGTCAGGCCCATGTTTGTATGGACTTATAGCTCAGTGATCGTGTGGTCGTCTGAGGGGAAGGAGGTAGCTAGTCCACACATGGGCCGCTGCACACTTGTCCAAGTTTAAAACACATGAGCGCGGGGCGTTTCATAAGATATTTTTTGCCCAGGTCGGCTGGCTCTGTGTAGTGTCATAGCTAGAGTGCTGGTTTCCCAACTGTGAGATTGATGGATCAATTCTTGTAAATAAGTCATATTTTCAGAAGCATTAAACCTGTCATGTGACCTTTAATGGATAAAACGTAAAATCTGGAAACATCAGTGTTTCACCTGCAGCGTCTGGCCTTAAATGAAACCTTTTCTTTTCCACCTTTGAGGCGAGCGGTTCACGCCTCATTTGGCCTCCATTACCCTCAACACCCATGAGATGTGCAGTGACTCCCGGTGTCCAACAGGGGGCAGAATCAGGCATGTTCAGGGCCTGAAGCTCCAGGAAGTCATTGACCCTGTTTGATAAAGTTTATATATTTAGCTTCTTTACAGTTTTTGGTCCGCGGTTCAGTTTGGGACCCGGGCGCCGTAAACAGGGGGTCGGGTCCTGTTTACGTCACATTAATCCTGTAATGTTTCCATGACGTCACTCGAGTACAAATGTAGCTCCTCCCACTTGTGCCTCTTTCAAACACATGAGTCTAATCACTGACTGTGGAGTCACGTGAGGCGGAGCTGCTCTTTGCTCCTGGTCGGGCAGGTTCCACAGCATTTCTGCACACTGTCTGCTGTATGAGCCTCTCCTCCTGTCACCTGTCTGTAGCCCCGCCCACCTGGACTCAAGCCCCGCCCACCTGGACCACAGCCAATTCAGGTGCGGCTCTGAGTCGCTCCAGGAAGAAATGCACAAAGCAGTCTCTCAGTCAGACGCACTTTTCTCTGGGACACGGTGGACTCTGTGGATCCGCTCAGGTTCGACTTCTCTCATCATATTCAACCCCTGCTCTGGTTTAGTCCTGGTTTAGTCTTTAGTCTGAGTCTTTCTTCCTTTATTTCCTTGTTCTTTGGCCTTTGTAAATCAGGTCTAAAGTCTGATTTATTGACTCTTTAATCAGATCTAAAATGCTCAGTTTCATGTTTATTATTTTTGCTGAGTCATGTTTATCACTATTTTCTAATCAAACTATAGTTGTAATCTCTGTAGCTGTAATACTGACGTGTGGCTGTAGCACTGTGGTCTTTGCTGTGGGGCTAGTTTCTCTTCATTTGATGTAAACACTGGTTTCTCAAATATAAAAATGATCATTGGCGTTTTTATTTGATATGTTACAGTCATTGCCTTGTCATAGTCTGGAATGACTCATGTCCTTTAGGAAAAGTCTCAACATCAACATTCATTTCTAGATTTCTGTGATGCCAAGAGTTAAGAAAGTGTTTCCACAACGGCCGACGTCTCACTTTACAGAAGCTGACTTTACTGTTAAAGCAGAGGGTCTCCGTCTTGTTCCACTGGAAAATAACTGGTGTCAATAAAAGTATGTGAGTCGCTAAGGCTGAGGTTACTCCAACGACGCGCTGGTCCCTTTGCAGAGATTTTTAGCCTCAGGGTAATTCTCCTTCCCTCATCACTGTCTGCTGTATGAGCCTCTTCTCCTGTCACCTGTCTGCAGCCCCGCCCACCTGGACTCAAGCCCCGCCCACCTGGACCGCAGCCAATCCAGGTGCGGCTCTGAGTCGCTCCAGGAAGAAACGCACAAACCGGTCTCTCCGTCAGACGCACTTAGTCAAATAGTCAGTGACATTTTTAACATTAAAGCCGCAAGCAGCGATGGAGGCCCTCGCCCCTGGGGCACTTCCCCCCTTGCAACTGCCCACGCTCACTCTCGTCCCTTGCGACCACCCCCGTTTCTTCGCCCTAAGTCAACAAACAAAAACAAAAAACAAGAGTCAAGGTCAGAATTGATCCAGCAGTCTCATTGTTGGGAGCCCAATACTCGACCTATGATGCTACACAGGCACAGAAAATGTACCAGCCGAACTGACAAATATCTATGTGTTTTAGGCTTTGATAATGTGTCCAGTGGCCCATGTAAAAGGAGAAAGCATTAGAAAAGTGTCAAGGCTGTGTTTGGACGAGCACCTGAGACGACCACGCTATCACTGAGCCACCATGAGCAATGTTCCCGGCGGTGGAGCCATTTTGTTGTGGGCGTGGCCAAATAGTCTATTCCCATAAATTTTCAAGCCACCACAATGACTCTGCCAAATTTGGTGAGTTTTCAGCTACATTTCTTAGAGACAAACACGACATAAAGCCAAAAACTAATTCACTGTCAGACTTATACAGAGATAAGCTTAAACATGAACTTATTTAAAAAGATGATTCTGTAAAATAAATCAAACTGTGTCTGTCTTTGTTTGAAATGATCACACAGGCCTCACATCCTTCACCAAAACCAGTTCAAATGGAGGAAAACACAAAGAAGCATCAAAAATGCAGCTTTTAGAAATGTTTTACACATTTATTCAAAATAAATAGTGCTGGGACTCGATTAAAGTTTTATATGGAGTTAATTATGGCCTTTGTATTTAATTAATTACATTCATGTGGGGGTTGTGTTTATTGTTTTGCTCTTTTCACTTTGTCATTATGGGATATTGTGTGTAGATGATGAAAAACAAATGAAATCAAATGCAGAATTCTAGACATAGTTCAGTTTATGGTTTTCTTCATTAATCACCCTTTGCTTCTATCTGTAATAATCTAAACCTCTGAAACATAAGAGTTGACAAAGTGAGCTCTGCTGTGATGTTCTGCAGGTTTCTGAACATGGATCTGAGAGACCACAGAGCAGACGGAGCTCCTCCCTCGAAAACCACTGACTCTCCCAAAGCTCAGAGGTGAGAGCTCTATATCTTCAGTGATGCATCATTTCAGAACATATCAGTCAGAACATCATCATAAAGTCAATCCAGAAACAGCCAAACCCTCAGCCAGTCCTAAGGTCTGGTGTTAATATAGTCCATCATCAACATGTGACTTTAGATTCATCTCAAACACAACTACTGCCTGGACCTTCTCTGATGATTTCATCACTGGGCTCAGTGTGGACCTCAGGGATCTTCACTGTGTGTCAGAGCAGAGTCAGGTTTGTCTGAGACTCCATGTGTTTCACTCAAGTGTTTAATCTGTGTCTCAGGAACGACCAGGAGCATCCTCCATCTGAACCTGGTCCTCCATGTGAGTCCCTCAGGAGCCACCAGGAACATCCTCCATCTGAACCTGGTCCTCCATGTGAGTCCCTCAGGAGCCACGAGGAACATCCTCCATCTGAACCTGGTCCTCCATGTGAGTCCCCCAGGAGCCACCAGGAACACCCTCCATCTGAACCTGGTCCTCCATGTGAGTCCCTCAGGAGCCACCAGGAACATCCTCCGTCTGAACCTGGTCCTCCATGTGAGTCCCTCAAGAGCCACCGGTCTATGGACAAACCAATAGGATTCAAGACAAAGATGTGAGTTTCCAGAACTGTTCATTATGGAATATAAAGGTTTTTGTTTAAAGCAGTTTGTGACGTATAACCAAAGGTTGTGCAGCTTTTATTGGAACATGACAATAAAATAGTATTTAGGAAATAAAGGTTATAAGCTGTTTGTTTAAAGGGCCTATACATGAGTTTCCAATGATGTCATAGTTAAGGCGGCCATTTTGAGACTGAAGTAAATGATGCTGAACGACCACATGTAACAATGGGCCTCATTCATGACACGTTCTTACTTACACATTTGTTCTTAGGAAGTTTTTGACTTTCACAAAATGTGTTTTAGATTAATGTTTCTTTGTAAGAACAAATCCTTTATAATTCAACAGGACGACTCTTAAACAAATCTCTAGGTCTGTTCATGGAGATTTGTTCTGTTCTCTTACGTCAGAAGAAAAGGAAAAAGCTTTAGTGATGTAAACGTCATAATCATTTTGTAATGAGACCCAAACATTTGTGTGGGTGCTTGAGTGCGGGGCTCCTATGGCTGAGTTAAAGTGATTTTTGGTTGGTTTACTGGTTTATTGGTTTATTTGGTTGTGACAGTGCAAGTTAATGCACAAGCCACACCGGATTGTAGCCTTGGGCTAATTTCCATCCGTCACTCCCCATGTGCACTCTCACACACAATGAGCAGGCGCCTCCTCAACGCCTCCTGCACACAAGTGGTGAAGGTGCAAAGCACATTGATCCACTCGGAAAGTCTCAGTTCACTTGTGCATGTTTTTAGTGGTAGGGGAAACCGGAGTACCCGGAGGAAACCTATGCAGACACGGGGAGAACATGCAAACTCCACAGAAAGGCCCCGTCCAGGTGGAAATCGAACCCGGGACCTTCTAGCTGTGACGCACGAGCACGAACCACGAACCACTGTAAAACATGTGGTTATGTTTATGTAAACACACATGTGGTTATGTTTATGTAAACACACATGTGGTTATGTTTATGTAAACACACATGTGGTTATGTTTATGTAAACAAACATGTGGTTATGTTTATGTAAACACACATGTGGTTATGTTTATGTAAACACACATGTGGTTATGTTTATGTAAACACACATGTGGTTATGTTTATGGAAACAAACATGTGGTTATGTTTATGTAAACACACATGTGGTTTTGTTTATGTAAACACACATGTGGTTATGTTTATGGAAACAAACATGTGGTTATGTTTATGTAAACACACATGTGGTTATGTTTATGTAAACACACATGTGGTTATGTTTATGTAAACACACATGTGGTTATGTTTATGTAAACACACATGTGGTTATGTTTATGTAAACATCCATCCATCCATCCATTTTCTTCCGCTTTATCCGGGGCCGGGTCGCGGGGGCAGCAGTCTCTGCAGAGATGCCCAAACTTCCCGGTCCACACACACCTCCTCCAGCTGTTCTGGGGGGACCCCGAGGCGACACCAGGCCAGCTCGGAGACATAGTCCCACCAGCGTGTCCTGGGTCTTCCACGAGGCCTTGTCCCACTAGGACATGCCTGGAACAGCTCCCGCGGGAGGCGACCAGGAGGCATCCGGAACAGATGCCCGAGCCACCTCAGCTGGCTGCTTTCGACGTGAAGGAAACTCATTTCGGCCGCTTGTATTCGCGATCTTGTCCTTTCGGTCATGACCCAAATCTCATGACCATAGGTGAGGGTGGGAACGTAGATCGATCGGTAAATCGAGAGCTTTGCCCCGACTCAGCTCCCTCTTCACCACGACAGACCGATACAGCGACCGCATCACTGCTGACGCCGCACCGATCCGTCTATCGATCTCACACTCCATCCGTCCCTCACTCGTGAACAAGACCCCGAGATACTTGAACTCCTCCACTTGAGGTAAGGACTCCCCACCGACCTGTAGAGGGGAAGCCACCTTTTTCCGGTGGAGAACCATGGCCTCGGATTCGGACGTGTTGATCCCCATCCCGGCCGCTACACACTCGGCTGCAAACCGCCATAGGTGAGGGTGGGAGCGTAGATCGATCGGTAAATCGAGAGCTTTGTCCCGACTCAGCTCCCTCTTCACCACGACAGACCGATACAGCGACCGCATCACTGCTGACGCCGCACCAATCCGTCTATCGATCTCACGCTCCATCCGTCCCTCACTCATGAACAAGACCCCGAGATACTTGAACTCCTCCACTTGAGGTAAGGACTCCCCACCGACCTGTAGAGGGGAAGCCACCTTTTTCCGGTGGAGAACCATGGCCTCGGATTTGGACGTGTTGATCCCCATCCCGGCCGCTACACACTCGGCTGCAAACCGCCCCAGAGCAGCTGAATGTCCTGGTTCGTTGAAGCCATCAGAACAACATCATCCGCTAACAGCAGAGATGAGATCCTGAGGCTCCCAAACCGGACACCCTCCGGCCCCCGGCTGCGCCTAGAAATTCTGTCCATAAAAGTAATGAACAGAACCGGTGACAAATGGCAGCCCTGGCGGAGACCAACACGCACCGGGAACAGGTCTGACTTACTGCCGGCAATGCGAACCAAGCTCCTGACGCTCATACAGGGAACGGACAGCCCTTAGCAGAGGGCCCCGGACCCCATACTCCCGGAGCACCCCCCACAGGGCACCACGAGGGACACGGTCAAACGCTTTCTCCAAGCCCACAAAACACATGTGGACTGGTTGGGCGAACTCCCACGAACCCTCAAGCACCCGACGGAGGGTATAGAGCTGGTCCAGTGTGCCACGACCAGGACGAAAACAGCATTGTTCCTCCTGGATCCAAGGTTCGACTATCGGCCGGATCCTCCTCTCCAGCACCCTGGAGTAGACCTTACCGGGGAGGCTAAGGAGGGTGATCCCTCTGTAATTGGAACACACCCTCCGATCCCCCTTCTTAAAGAGAGGGACCACCACCCCGGTCTGCCAATCCAGGGGCACTGTCCCCGACCGCCACACGATGTTGCAGAGACGTGTCAGCCAAGACAGTCCTACAACATCCAGAAACTTAAGGTACTCAGGGCGAATCTCATCCACCCCCGGAGCCACCGAGGAGCTTTCTCACCACCTCGGTGACTTCAGCCCCGGTGATGGGCGAGCCCACCTCCGAGTCCCCAGCCTCTGCTTCCTCATTGGAAGACGTGACGACGGGATTGAGGAGGTCCTCGAAGTACTCCTACCACCGCCCGACGACATCCCCAGTTGAGGTCAGCAGCCCCCACCCGCACTGTAAACAGTGTTGGTGAAGCACTGCTTCCCCCTCCTGAGGCGCCGAATGGTTTGCCAGAATCTCTTCGAGGCCGACCGATAGTCTTCCTCCATGACTTCTCCGAACTCCTCCCAGACACGAGTTTTTGCCTCTGCGACCGCACGAGCTGCAGCACGCTTGGCCTGCCGGTACCTCTCAGCTGCCTCAGGAGTCCCACAAGCCAACAAGGCCAGGTAGGACTCCTTCTTCAGCTTGACGGCATCCCTTACTTCCGGGCGCCACCACCGGGTTCGGGGATTGCCGCCGCGACAGGCACCAGAGACCTTACGGCCACAACTGCGAGCAGCCACATCGACAATGGAGGAGGAGAACAGGGTCCACTCGGACTCCATGTCCCCAGCCTCCCTCGGAATCTGGGTGAAGCTCTTCCGGAGGTGGGAGTTGAAGACCCCCATTACAGAGGGATCCGCCAGACGTTCCCAGCAGACCCTCACAACACGCTTGGGCCTGCCAGGTCTGACCGGCTTCCTCCCCTGCCAGCGGATCCAGCTCACCACCAGGTGGTGATCGGTTGACAGCTCAGCCCCTCTCTTCACCCGAGTGTCCGAGACACGCGGCCGGAGGTCAGACGACACAACTACAAAGTCGATCATCGACCTCCTGCCTAGGGTGTCCTGGTGCCACGTGCACTTATGGACACCCTTGTGCTCGAACATGGTGTTCGTTATGGACAAACTGCGACTAGCACAGAAGTCCAATAACAGAACACCACTCGGGTTCAGATCGGGGAGGCCGTTCCTCCCAATCACTCCCTCCCAGGTCTCACTGTCGTTACCCACGTGGGCGTTGAAGTCCCCCAGCAGAACAATGGAGTCCCCAGTCGGAGCACTATCTAGTACCCCTCCCAGGGACTCCAAGAAGGCCGGGTACTCTGCACCGATGTTGGGCCCGTAGGCCGAGACAACGGTGAGAGACCTGTCCCCGACCCGAAGGCGTAGGGACGCGACCCTCTCGTCCACCGGGGTGAACTCCAACACGTGACGGCTGAGCTGGGGGGATATGAGCAAACCCACCCCAGCCCGCCGCCTCTCCCCGCGGGCAACTCCAGAAAAATGGAGAGTCCAGCCTCTCTCCAGGAGTTGGGATCTGGAACCCAAGCTGTGCGTGGAGGTGAGCCCGACTATATCTAGCCGGTATCTCTCAACCTCTAAACACACATGTGATTATGTTTATGTAAACAAACATGTGGTTATGTTTATGTAAACACACATGTGGTTATGTTTATACAAACATGTGGTTATGTTTATGTAAACAGCATTTAGCATTCTCCCACAGTTAGCCTTTAGCATTCTACCACAGTTAGCCTATAGCATTCTCCCACAGTTAGCCTTTAGCATTCTACCACAGTTAGCCTTTAGCATTCTACCACAGTTAGCCTTTAGCATTCTACCACAGTTAGCCTTTAGCATTCTCCCACAGTTAGCCTTTAGCATTCTACCACAGTTAGCCTTTAGCATTCTACCACAGTTAGCCTTTAGCATGCTACCACACTTAGCCTTTAGCATTCTACCACAGTTAGCCTTTAGCATTCTACCACAGTTAGCCTTTAGCATGCTACCACACTTAGCCTTTAGCATTCTACCACAGTTAGCCTTTAGCATTCTACCACAGTTAGCCTTTAGTATTCTACCACAGTTAGCCTTTAGCATTCTACCACAGTTATCCTTTAGCCTCTGCTCTGACCTCTGTCACAGATTGTGTCAAGGCGAGATGTTCAGAGTTTGGTTCCTTCTCTTGAGGAGGTTTGTCTGACCTGTAGCTCAGCAGCTGGAGCTGATGTTCACAGATGTTCTCCAGGGCTTTGTGCTCTAAGTGCTGTCAGTAACTCATCATCTCTGCTCATCGACATCAGCGGCTGATTTAAAGCAGACGCAGAGTTTGAAATCATATTGGGCGACACAGTGGGTTCGATTCTCACCTGGCCGGGGCATTTCTCTGGAGTTGGCATGTTCTCCACATGTCTGCTTAAGTTTCCTCTGGTGTCCCCGACCACTAAAACATGTACAATAGGCCAGGATGAAGGTGTGTTTGAGAGTGTGAGCATGGATTAACGGATGCAGATTAACCCAAGGCTACAATCAAAAGTAGTGTGTTCATTAACATGCACCAAATAAGCCAATAAATAAATACACACAGGTCTCTAAAATGGGGGCCAAAACAACAGAAGTCACGTGACTGAAAGGCACCTATGGTTTAAAATTGGAGCGTTGTTGATTCCTGCTCTCCAGCTGAAATTATGACATCATCAAATACTAGCTAACGTAAATGATTCTTTTGTAAAAGCCTTCATAATATCTGTGATCTGTATCATTTTGAAAACAGTTCGTCATTTTTACATTTTTGAATTGATCCAGAATCCATTACAGTCCAGAGCCTCGTGATAAAGAACAGTTTTGTGTTTAATTCTGTCTCAGGACACTCCAGAAACATCCTCCGTCTGACCCTGGTCCCGTCTGTGAGTCGCTCTGCAGTGACTGGTCGATGGGTCATCCACATAACTTTTCCTCAGAGCCGTGAGTTTCCCTGATGTTGTGGATGATAAAGTCATGGACAGATGTGAGTTCTCTGTTGTGTCTCTGTCACAGAGTGGAGCAGGCTCCAGAGCTCAGAGCTCAGCAACATCACACTCAGCTGGACTCCATATTTAAGGTGTGTCCTTCACTGAAGTTTGGAGATGTTCAGATGAATGGACTTGTTTCACACAGATCTGACACTGACTGCATTTGTGTTGTTTCTAATGTGTCTGTGCAGCTTCTGGAGGAGGACATCTTCACTTTTGTCCAGAAGGAGCTGAAGAAGCTCCACAAGGTTCTGAGCACAGATTACCCAGAATGCTTAGAGCCTGTGGAGGATGAGGATGGAGACGCTTTTCTGAAGATCACTGTGAACTTCCTGAGGAGGAGGCAGCAGAAGGAGCTGGCTGAGCGTCTGTGGAGCAGTAGGTCCATTTCACTCAGTCATTTGATCTTCTCTGAGACTCAGTCTCTGTCTGTGTCTTCATTCAGGGAGATGTTCTGGAGTTCTTCAGCGTAAACTGAAGCGTGACCTGCAGCAGAAGTGTCAGTGTGTGTTTGAGGGCGTGGCTAAAGCAGGAAGCCCCGCCCTCCTGCAGCAGATCTACACAGAGCTCTACATCACAGAGGGAGGGGCCTCAGAGGTCAACCAGGAACATGAGGTCAGACACATGGAAACCAGGAAAGCAGGCGGAGCAGAGACAGCCATCACATTTGAAGACATGTTTAAAGGCCCCGCGGACACAGAGGCGCCCGTCAGAACAGTGCTGACAAAGGGAGTGGCTGGCATCGGGAAAACACTGCTCACTCAGAAGTTCAGTCTGGACTGGGCTGAAGGCAAAGCCCACCAGGACGTCCAGCTGCTGTTCCCCTTCACTTTCAGAGCACTCAATGTGCTGAAGGACAGGAGCTTCAGCCTGGTGCAGCTGCTCCATCACTTCTTTAGAGGAACAGAAGAAGTGAGCAGCTTTGAAGATCTGCAGCTGCTCTTCATCTTTGACGGTCTGGACGAGTGCAGACTTCCTCTGGACTTCACCCAAACCAAGGCCCTGACGGAGCCCACAGAGAGCGCCTCAGTGGAGGAGCTGCTGGTGAACCTCATCAGGGGGAGCCTGCTCCCCTCCGCTCGCCTCTGGATAACCACACGCCCCGCGGCGGCCAATCAGATCCCTGCTGAGTGCGTCTCCATGGTGACAGAGGTGCGAGGGTTCAGCGACCCACAGAAGGAGCTGTACTTCAGGAACAGGTTCAGAGACGAGGCCCACACAATCATCTCCCACATCAAGACGTCCCGAAGCCTCCACATCATGTGCTTCATGCCAGTCTTCTGCTGGATCCTCTCCACAGTCCTGGAGCATGTGCTGAAGACCAGAGAGAGAGCAGAGCTGCCCAAGACCCTGACTCAGATGTACATCCACTTCCTGGTGGTTCAGGCCAAAGTCAAGAACATCAAGTATGAAGGAGGATCTGAGACAGACCCACACTGGAGTCCAGAGACCAGGGAGATGGTGCAGTCTCTGGGAAAACTGGCCTTTGAGCAGCTGCAGAAAGGAAACCTGATCTTCTACGAGAGTGACCTGAGCGAGTGTGGGCTGGACGCTGCAGCCGCCTCAGTGTACTCCGGAGTCTTCACACAGGTCTTTAGAGAGGAGCCAGGCCTGTACCAGGACAAGGTCTACTGCTTCATCCATCTGAGTGTGCAGGAGTTTCTGGCTGCTCTTCACGTCCACCAGACCTTCTTCAACACTGGAGTCAACCTGCTCTCAGAGAAAGCTTTATGGTCAAAGGTTTTTAGCAGTAAATCAGTGCAGTTCTATTGCTGTGTGGTGGACCAGGCCTTACAGAGTCCAAACGGACACCTGGACTTGTTCCTGCGCTTCCTCCTGGGTCTTTCACTGCAGACCAATCAGAGGCTTCTCCAAGGTCTGCTGACACAGACAGGAAGTTGGTCCCAGGCCAGTCAGAAAACAGCTAAGTACATCAAGCAGAAGCTGAGTGAGGAAGTGTCTGCAGAGAGAAGCATCAACCTGCTCCACTGTCTGAATGAACTGAATGATGGTTCTCTGGTGAAGCAGGTCCAACGGTACCTGAGATCAGGATGTCTGTCTGAAGGTGGACTGTCTCCTGCTCAGTGGTCAGCTCTGGCCTTCATCTTACTGTCATCAGAAGAAGATCTGGAGCAGTTTGAGCTGAAGAAATACTGTGCTTCAGAGGAGGCTCTGCTGAGGCTGCTGCCAGTGGTCAAAGCCTCCAACAAAGCTCTGTGAGTGAGGTCTATGTAAGTATGAACCTTCTAAACTTCTCCTAAAACACTGTGTTCTCTCCAGACTGAGCGGCTGTAACCTGTCAGAGAGCAGCTGTGAAGCTCTGTCCTCAGTCCTCAGCTCCTCTAGTCTGACAGTCCTGGACCTCAGTAAGAACGACCTGAAGGACTCAGGGCTGAAGATGTTGTCTGTTGGACTGAAGAGTCCTCACTGTAAACTGGAGCAGCTCAGGTCAGAGGGTTTATTTTTCTTTTTAAATTAATATTTATTATTTTCTAAATGTATGAACACAGTTGTTGTTATTGGTCGGTAAAGGTTAAGATATTATTAAAATATAATATAATAAACAAGTAGATCATGTATTTGTACGTTTTTATGAGATTACTGCACAGAAACTGTGCTGCCTCAGGATAATATCGCGTATAGTGTTTAAACCTGAGTTTTGTGCCTGAACACTGTTTTATCAGTTTGATTCCAGTAAAGACAGTAAAGACTATGATCCTCACTGTTAAACGATACAAGTATAGAATCAATATAAAGTTTATGTACTCGAGGTACCAAACAAAATCTTATATTTGTAGAGATGTTTTGTTGTTGTTGGTCCAGGGACAGCGCTAAAGGAAGTGACAGTTTCAGCTCAAATTAAAGATACACATTTAAAGGAATAGGCCACCGTTTTTACATACTGAGATATGCTCTTACCTCACTTTAGTCGAGTTAATATATCCCTGTCTGGTCTTTGTCCGTGCGCTCTGCCAGGCAAACGGAGCACATACGCAGCCTCTCCCACATGTCACATAGCTCCAAAAAAGCTCACGATAGAAGCTACCAAGCTCTTCCACGTGTTCCCTATTTAAATAAAGTTACGTGAAGTGTTTTCATGCGAAGTATATTTACACAGAAATGTAATGTGTCGATTTGATAAGCAGATAAAAAGGGGGACTATATTGTGAGGCGTAATGATACGAGGAGTAAAACGTCCGCGCAGTAACTCCTAAAGGTTATTGACGGAAGTGAGCGGGGGAAGTCTTCGTATAAAAACACTTCACGTAACTTTATTTAAATAGGGAACACGTGGAAGAGCTCGGTAGCTTCTATTGTGAGCTTTTTTGGAGCTATGTGACATGTGGGAGAGGCTGCGTATGTGCTCCGTTTGCCTGGCAGAGCGCACGGACAAAGACCAGACGGGGATATATTAACTCGGCTAAAGTGAGGTAAGAGCATATCTCAGTATGTAAAAACGGTGGCCTATTCCTTTAAAGAAAGGGCTTTGTAATTAAGTGCTTTATTTGTCGTAATGAAATATTGTTCAGGTGTTAGTCCTGAGCCGCTGTGGCCGATCTGAGCCTCATGTTTGTGGAGGTCGAGGAAACCTCCTTCAGCCTCCTCTGATCCTCTGAAACAGTGCAGCGCCTCCTGGATGTGTCCCTGTTTCAGAGCGTGGTGTCCTGCACTGGTCAGCTCCTCCTTCCTCTTCCTCCTGCGCAGCTCCCTCCGCTCCGCAACAGTCTTTCACCATCATCTGGGAAGAGCTGAGCAGTTAATCTGTTTTATTCAGTTTTATTCAGTGAACGTCCATTAGCCAGAACAATAGAAGGCATGTGTGGCTTAGCTGTGAGTCTTGTCCGGATACTTCCTCCTTTGTCCATTCCTTGTTTCCTGCAGCTCCTCTTGTGACGCCTCCACTGTGCTGCTTCTACAATATCTGTATCGAAAACCAAGTATTGTTAAAGTAATGATATTAAAAATAATTGTACAGTCCCAGCTTTAGACAGAGTGACTGAACAGGGGACCAATCAGAGGAGGAGGTGGGCGGGGATAGTGTGTCCTGACTCTTCATTGGTTGAAGCGCCTCATGTTCTGTCTCTTTTAAATGATCGACTCTGCTCGATGAGATGTTAAATATTGTTCAAGATGTGTTTGAGGTCATAGGGGGTATGTGAGTGATGTCACAACAGCCCGGCAGAAAAAGCATTAAATTAACTGGCAAGTACGCAACATTATTCACTAAATTTACAATGTAGAAGCTTCTCTTTCTGTTTAGATTTAAAATGTGCACATCCTTTTTGACCAAACACCTGCAAAAGCCAAACAGCCTCTTTAAATCCAGTTCTTATTATTGTGTTTGTGTAACTTTGTGTCTTATTGTAAATGTTCCGTCTCCTCCAGACTCAGCGACTGTAACCTGTCAGAGAGCAGCTGTGAAGCTCTGTCCTCAGTCCTCAGCTCCTCTAGTCTGACAGTCCTGGACCTCAGTAAGAACGACCTGAAGGACTCAGGGCTGAAGATGTTGTCTGTTGGACTGAAGAGTCCTCACTGTAAACTGGAGCAGCTCAGGTCAGAGGGTTTACTCTTCATCTCTGTGAGTTTGTCATTTCTATGACTCTGTTTAACCCTGTGTGTTCAGACTGTCAGGGTGTCTGATCTCAGAGGAAGGCTGTGCTGCTCTGGCCTCAGCTCTGAGGTCCAACCCCTCCCATCTGACAGACCTGGACCTCAGCTTCAACCATCCAGGAGACACAGGAGTAAAGCTCCTGACTGCTCTACAGGAGGAGCCCCACTGCTCACTCTCCACTCTCAGGTGAGCACAGTTATTAGAGTTATTACACAGTTATTACAGTTATTACACAGTTATTACAGTTATTACACAGTTATTACACAGTTATTACAGTTATTACAGTTATTACACAGTTATTACACAGTTATTACTCAGTTATTACACAGTTATTACAGTTATTACTCAGTTATTACACAGTTATTACAGTTATTACTCAGTTATTACACAGTTATTACTCAGTTATTACACAGTTATTACAGTCGACACAAACAAACTGTGGATCTGAGTCTGTGTCTGTTTCAGATTGAGTCCTGCTGGAGAACGATGGATGAACCCGATCAGGAGATGTAAGTCTGACTCTTAATATACTTTTAAAATGTTGGTTGTTCTGAGAAGATTTGCTGTTGTACAAGTTTCTCTCGTGTCGACAGCTGCGATATTGACGTCAGGAGAGTTTGAGCTGTTTTCACTCAAACCTTTAGAACTGAGACCTTCATTATTATTCTGGAGAAAGTTCATGTAACCCTGTGTTCATCCTGTGTACATTTTCAACATTTTTAGATATTTATTGTTTTCATTTCCTGACATTTTTTCTGTGTTGCAGCTTGAGATGTGGATTTCTGCAGAAAACTTTCTTTTAAGCCAAATTTTCAGAATCTAGTGTTTGTTTTTCTCTCATGTCTTTTATTTGGTAGATCTGCATTTCCCTGTCGCCCCCTAGTGTACAAAAATGTACACGCCTAAAAACATCCAAAACATCTACATTTTCAATATGTTTTTCCACTTTTTGCATAAATCACATGAACTTGAAACTTTTCTGAAACTTCCAAACATGTAATAATGTTCTGGATTTTAATTTAAAATCCCAGTTTGAAAACTTAAAGCTGAAAGAAATTGTTCCACAAAAGCACAAAAGTGTGATTATATTTGTCATAATAAATTGTAGAGCTGAGGCTTTGTCTGTTTCCAGAGCCGTGTTTGTGTCACAGATGAAGTGAAATTCATTCATTTGGAAGAAAAGGAGTGAAATTTAACATTTTTATTGTATTTCATCAGATTGGAGCTCATTCCCATTGTCGGAACAGGAATAAAATCACTGTATTTTTTCTATTGAATATAATGGAAATAAGGCATTTCCAATGGATTTGACCCGGACTCGGGACTCGGGGCATCGGACACTCACTCATTTAAACTCTTCTCATTGTGTCTAGTGGAGAATCAGGACAGTAGTTTGATGGATAGACGAGAGTAAAGCCGTGTCCGTGGCCTTTTTGTCTCAAAGAGGAGTTGAATCCACACGGTTCTCACGAGCACAGTAACTTACAGTAACTCTGGTTCTCTGAATGTGCACAGTCTATAACGAGTTGGCGACTCACAGGCTAATTCTCAGTGGTCAGACAGAAATAACCGTCAGGTGCAGGTTTCAGTTTGTTTTAAATCAGCGGTTCCCAAACTGTGGGTCAGGGCCAGAAGTGAGAGAATGGGCCCATTTACCATTTTAAAAAATGGGGGAAATAGACCAGTAGTAGTCGTCTTAAATCCCAGTTGGGCAATGGCTTAGTGGTTAGTGGTTCTCACACAGAGGTGCAGGGCCTGAATTGAGGTCATTATTTTCCACTTCTGCTCTGCTTTACTGTACAGTGGAACTGTTTTGACCGTAAATAAGTCCGCTCTTTGTCCAATAACCATGATATGCGACTGTAGGGCCCAATGTGGGTTTTTCCTTAGGGCCCCAGAAGGGCCAGCACCGGCTCTGTTCATATTCTACAGTTTGTAAACTTTGTGTTTATATGGGCGGAGCCTAAACTCTTTTTTGTGTGTGCATGAATAGTAATTATCAGCTGAAAGTGACCTGAACACACAAAATAACCTGGACAAAGAGCTGCAGTCTGGATTTATTCTTGTGTTTCCTCAGGTTTACAAACCTGGGCCTTGTTTTCAACAGAGACTTTTCTGCTTCTAAACTAACCCCTGATTGTGACGCTCCCACTGAGCTGTTTCTTCACACTCAACATTATTGTTGATAAATCACTTGTTAATATTAATAATATTCATATATTTTATATAAAACATAAAGCCAAACACATCCTGTAGTTTCCCCTGGGCCACAGCTTCAGTATAACCTGACTGTAAACACATGCATCTGTTACAATGTTAGAAAAGTGGAAAGTTCTGAAATGCAGAGAAAATGTCGAATTCATCTCCTTTTCTTCCAAATGAAACGCTGACATCACAGATATGTGTGAGATTTAAAATGTGAAGTTTGATGTGAGAAAAGTCCAGGTTCTGCCATGGCTCCATTATATCCTAATGGGAAAATAACATGATTTCATTCATCTGGACGACAGGAACAAGGTCCAAACTGAAGAAATACAGGACAAATGTCAAACCTGACTCTTGTTCTGCAAAATGAAATGATCATATATATGACTTTTATACGGCGACAGGGGAGCAAAGACAAAGGAAGTCCTGAATGTTTTTATAATGAACAACTGGACATAAAGAATCGTCCACGACAGAAAAACTACAAATGCTTCAAATCCATTTTTTGCTGATCTTTGACACGTCCAAGGCTCTAAACACCACATCAGTCCCAGCTCTGAACTCTTCATTATTAGAAAGAGAATCAGGTTTTTATGTTGTTTGTGACAAACCTCAAAGGTTTGGTTTGAATCTGGCAAATAAAGGGTTAAAACTCCCAAATAAATCACATGTTTGGTAGTTTTGAGAAGGTGAGAAGTGATTCCTGAGATTCTGTCCATTTGTGTACACTAGGGGGCGACAGAAAGAAAACTGAAGGACGACACAAAGGTTAAACCTGAGACTTTATCAGTCCACACACAGCCCCGCCCACTGACACACTGCCCCGCCCACTCACACACAGCCCCGCCCACTGTCACACAGCCCAACACATTTGAACTTGAAGAAAGTCGTTTGAGAATTAGAACAAAAAATACATTTATTGTTTAGAAAAGAAACAAGTCTTTAAATATTCTTAACCCTTGTGTGCCCCATAATGCAGAGTTACACTCGTGGTCACCTGGGGTCGTTTTTGACCCCATTTTGTTTCTCTAATATCTCAGCCATAAAATATCATTTTTCAATAAGTTTGGGTTCTATCTTTAGTGTAGCTTGAGACTAATGGCCTGATACATAAAATGTGTGTTTTTTATTTTTTTTCAGTTTGTAGGCCTCGTTTATGTAAAAAAAAAAACACAAAATCCTGAACAAACAACAGTCATAAAATAGGATAACTCGGACTATCTGGTCAGTTTCCAAGTGGAAATAGTCAAACTTTTGTGTTAATGCAATTTTTGAATTTTCTCATACATTTGAATGAGAACAAATAGTTACATTTTGAAATAAATGTGGGTTCTATCTTTAGTTTGACTTCATAAAAATGCACTGATAGTACATTTACCAGTTTTTATTATTTTTTGGGTTGGTGGGACATGTTTATGTAAAAAAAAGTCAAATTTTGAGCCAAAAATGGCCCTGTAACACTGAAAATCCTGAAGTGGATATAACTCTAAGTATTTGGTGAATTGGGCGCTGGGAGAGGCTCAAAGGTAGAGCAGGTTCTGTTTTTGAAAAATGTTTCATTTTTGAATGAGAGCAAATAGTTACACTCGTGGTCTCTGGGGCAAAATCCCATTCATTTCAATGGACATGAGCCGATCCTGCAGGTTTTCTGTCTTTGACCTTTTGTACAGACTTCATTTGTGCTTCAAATATGAAACCATTATTATGTTTCCATCCCAGAGGACCTCCTTGACATGCACATTCATCAGATTTTGAATTCACATATTTTTTACAATAGTTACAGGCCCTAAAGCGTGAAAACAGCAGCAGCTCTCCATTCATTTCAATGGCAGTGTCCTCCATGTCTGTGATTCCAGCTATATTTTTGACTTTTGCCTTTCATACCAACTTCATTTCAACTCCAAATCCATAGCTTTTTTAAACATGCACTCCACAGAGCCTCCTCTACATGCACATGTACCACATTTTGAATTCAGTCATTTTTTCATAGTTTTAGGACCCAAAAAACAGTGCTATAACCCAGTTTTGAAATATAGCCACACTGTGATTCTCACTCTCTTATTTCAGGAAAGTCTCTATATTCTCATCAAAAAATCTGCTCAAAGCAGAGTTTACATCTTAATTCATGAACTTTTATCAAAATATTGAATGTTCAGTGCAGTTTGACAGTGAAAGTATAGTACAGTAGAGCAGTATGTGTTTGGAAAAACAAAGCTGTAAAAGTTATACAAACAACTGATATTCTATAAACACCAACAAATGCACATTTATTTATACAAAATCGTCTTTTTTGATCATGATCTCTCCTAAAACTGCTCAGACACTGATATGCATCAGATTTTATGATCTGTGATAAAGTATTGAGTGTTCACAGCCTTTTGTCTCTGCAGGTGAACAGTAGAGCAGCTCATATTTGGTTCAGGTGACGTTTATAAACACTCAAACTAAACTACTAAATACAGCTTCAGCACCAACACAGGGACAACACATCACAGTGAACATGTTCCTGGACCTTCAGAACAAATAAAAACACAATTCAAACACAGACACATCGTCCAACACAGACGTTCGTCCATCACAGCTCAGTTTGAAAAACAAACGTCCAAAAGAGAATCTCTCAGGTCAGTCCCGACCCACAGTCCACATCTGCACCAGCTGCTCTTAGAAACATTTATTTATATTCCATTTTATATGCCCTGTTATTTTTGTGAATATTTAAAATTCTTTCATTAGGTTTTTTTCTGAATTTGACCATATTTCCACATTCTGAAGCTGTATTTGACACAGTAAGTCCGAGAGTCCACACAGGTTTACATGAACATAACGTATGCCGTTCACCTGCAGAGACAAAAGGCTGTGAACACTCAAAACTTTATCACAGATCATAAAATCTGATGCATTTCAGTGTCTGAGTAGTTTTAGGAGAGATCATGACCAAAAAAGATGATTTTGTATAAATAAGTGTGCATCAGTTTTGTGTCTATAGAATATCAGTTGTTTGGAAAAACAAAGCTGTAAAAGTTGTACAAACACATTCTGCTCGACTGTATTTTTACTTTCACTGTCAAACTGCACTGAACACTCAATATTTTGATAAAAGTTCATGAATTAACATGTCCCACCGACCCAAAAAATAATAAAAACTGGTAAATTTACTATCAGTGCTTTTTTATGAAGTCAAACTAAAGATAGAACCCACATTTATTTCAAAATGTTATTTTATGAGTGAAATATTAGAGAAACAAAATGGGGTCAAAAATGACCCCAGGTGACCACGAGTGTAACTATTTGTTCTCATTCAAATGTATGAGAACATTCAAAAATTGCATTAACACAAAAGTTTGACTATTTCCACATGGAAACTGACCAGATAGTCCGAGTTATCCTATTTTATGACTGTTGTTTTTTCAGCATTTGGTGTTTTTTTTACATAAACGAGGCCTACAAACTGAAAAAAAATATTTAAAAAACACACATTTTATGTATCAGGCCATTAGTCTCAAGCTACACTAAAGATAGAACCCAAACTTATTGAAAAAATATATTTTATGGCTGAGATATTAGAGAAACAAAATGGGGTCAAAAATGACCCCAGGTGACCACGAGTGTAACTCTTTCTCATAATATTGTAATCACTTAATCAAAAAATTAAAAAAAACAATTACTGGTAAAAGTCATGGATGTTAACGCATATCCGAAAATTCAGACCATTTGATAAAACTATGACAGAGATGTGCATCGACAAAGTGGCCCTGGGGTCATTATTGACCCCAGGGACGACACAAGGGTTAAATCAGTAATTTACAGGAACTAAACTAAACCTTCATGAGTCTGAGACGTGTTTTGTTCCTGATAAACCACTTTCTAAGAGTTTAAATGTAAATGTTCATTATGTTTCTTTATCTGCGACAGCGCGACACAAACAACAATTCAAGTTTTAATACGAAAGAAAATGTTTGTTAAATGTCACTTCAGAACATTCCAGGTTATGTGTGGCTACGTCACAAGAGAAACTAAACTGAAACATAAATAAATGAGCTCAGCTTCACTCAGACGATCCTGTGAAGCCTTTGGAACAGAAGCATTTTTACAGAAACAATCATTAAAGCTCCTGTTTTATTCTATTGTCGGGGTGAAATGTTACAAACTGTGGCTTAAAAATGTGCAGTTTCTTCATTTTTTTGATTTTTAAGTGAAGCAATAATTAAATCGATCATGAATTTATTTATATATTTATATTTGAATCTTTGAGTCCATTTCAAATCAATGTAAATGTCGTTCTCCTCTAAAGAGTGAACAGGGACTAACTGCTGCTGTGTTTTCTCTCCGTCAGATTTCACTGAACTCTCTCTGGATCCAAACACAGCTCAGAGGAACCTCAAACTGTCTGACAACAACAAGAAGGCCACACATGTGAGAGAAGATCAGCCGTATCCAAATCATCAGGACAGATTTGAGAACTGGGCTCAGCTTCTGTGTGACTCTGGTCTGACTGGGCGCTGTTACTGGGAGGTCCAGTGGAGAGGAGTGGTTTCTATATCAGTGTCTTACAGAGGAATCACGAGGAAAGGAGGAGGTGATGACAGTGGGTTTGGATACAATGATCAGTCCTGGAGTCTGGACTGCTCTAAACGTGGTTTCTCTGTTTGGCATAAAAACAAACAAACCTCCCTCCCTCAGCCCTGCTCCTCCTCTGGGACAGTAGGGGTGCATGTGGACTGTGCTGCTGGCTCTCTGTCCTTCTACACAGTCTCCTCTGAGGAACTGATCCACCTCCACACCTTCAACACCACCTTCACTCACACCCTGAGCCCTGGGTTTAGGCTCAGGACTGAAGGCTCCTCAGTGTCTCTGTCAGACTGAGGATCAGAGTCTCAATTATACAGATGAGCTTCAGTCACATGACCTTTTCCTGACCTTCCTTTCCCAGTTCATTGATAAAACAAAGTAAATCATTAGAGATGTTGGAAAATCTCCTTCAGATAAATAAATAAAATAACTAAACCGTATGAAGGGAAACTCTTGGTCACGTCTTTGTCTTTTTCTAAATCCTTTTGTTCCAGAATCCTGAGTTCAACATCTGTCATTAAAACGACTCAATAAATGAATTAATAACATTGATTTAAATATGTGACCAATGCAAAGTGGATTTATTATTTGCACATGTTCAACTTTTTAAAGCAGATGGAGAAATGTGAAAGTAAATAATAAACTTGTCCCTTCAGTTACCGCTTGGTTTATTTGTAAGTTACAAATTCCCTAATAGTGTGGAGGGTCTCGTAGTCCCAGCCTCCGTTATGTGCAACTTCTACAGAGGGACTATAGAGAGCATCCTGACCAGCTCCATCACTGTGTGGTTCTTCTACAGAGGGACTATAGAGAGCATCCTGACCAGCTCCATCACACTGCCTCCTGCTGAAGGAGCCTCCAGTGCATCGTGAGAGCAGCAGAGAAGATCTGTGGAGCTCCTCTCCCCTCTATTAAGGAGATGAACTCGACCCGTCTCACCCGTAAAAGCCGTCAGAATCACCAGGGACTCTTCGCACCATCACACAGTCTCTTCAAGGTAATGCCTTCAGGGAGGAGACTGTGGAATCTACGGGTCAGTTCCAGTCGACTGAGGAACAGTTTCGTCCACAGGGCCATCGGGAAGCTGAACTCCCTGCCCTCCCTCATTCCAAAGCAAAAAGTCTCTTGTCAATTTCTATCCTGGAGAAGATAGATCGGCTGATTTTGTAACATCCACTAAATCGGCCTTATATATCGGATGATTTCAATTTTTTCGGGTTACTAATGTATTAATGTATGTGTTTTTTAATATTGTGTCTTATCTTGGGCCCCATATATAAGCAAACTGTTGCTTCAAGGGTGTCCCATTTATGAATATGCATGATTCCATTAATGAATGTGTAAATGTTTTTACCGTGGATTCATAATAAACATCAATTATCCAAAAAAAATATATATAGCTGAAAATACGAAATTAACATGTTAATTTAGTATGTTTTTTTATATATATTTTATATACTACACATACATATGCATATACCGCAAAATATGTTTTTTCTCCCCTTGCCGTTCTCCCGAGGAGTTAAACGCACGCAGGTGAAAGTGACAGCTGGTTGAAAGCCCCGAGTACACGAGCACTGTTCTAATACGTTTAACTTATGCATTCTCCCGTTCTCCCTAAGTCCATACTTCTCGTGTGCTCAGCAAGTACATACTTGCCGAGTACACGAGAACATATTCTTGAGTATTGAGAAACGGACAATGTTTTTGTGAGACCCATATAGTACGAGGAATACACAGAGAGGCGGACAGGAAACACCCTAACTGAACTTCCTGTGATTGTACAGTCCAGAAAAAGCTGAATTTGTAGTCAAAAACGTCCAAAGTAAAACTTATTTCGGTGACAGAGGGTTAGTATAAGTCCATGCGAGTCTAAAACTGTGGCTTTTGTGAATAAAGGGGGAAATTTAGAAAATTGATGAATTTCAGGAGAAACTCTGACAGAGTCGAACATGCTACCAGGCAAAGAACTCTGTTTTTTTTTTACGGAGGATGGGCGGGCCAATTACAAGCCACTTAAAAGCCAATTTAAAGGCATTTTTGGTGACAGCGGCTGCGTTTGCACACCATATGGTCCAACTGGGGAATGTGCACGCGCGTCAGATTGGGTCCGTTCCAATCCGACAAAGTCTGTGAAAGATATGAGGCTTTGAAATTTGCTGAAAATGGCCTCTCAGTTGCGGCCTTGTCATGACCACACCAAATAGTTAAAAAAAAATGTAATTGATGATTTTGAAAGCCACATGGGTTTGGGACATGTTGGCCAAAATTGGAGGCTTTCAATTGACAACTCGGGGATCAGGGGCCAGAAGTTCAAGAGGTACGATTTTGAAGGTTTGAGGTTCGACCAAGATGGCCGACTTCCTGTAGCATTTAGTGCGGGGTCATAATACATTTTTTTACATGTTCTGACGTGGTCTATGTCCTTGGCCAATGTCACTTTTGTACGATGATTTTTTCTTGCGACCGGTCGTCCATTGAGTCAATGTAAACTGCCTGTTTGAAGGGGCGCCACAGAGCCAACTTTCATTATTTTCTCTCGCGAACCCCACCCAAAATTAGAGCTCGCGGAACACTACATTTTGACCCCTGTTACTTGCGAATCGGTTCACGTTTGCTACGTGAATTCTTGCGTTTTCGTCCCCCGTTATCGATATTAATTTGTCCCTCGCGGGACACTGCGTGTCCGTTGCTCGGGCCTAATAAATGTTGTTTTCCTCTAAATAGTGAACAGGGACTAACTGCTGCTGTATTTTCTCTCCGTCAGATTTCACTGAACTCCTTCTGGATCCAAACACAGCTCAGAGGAACCTCAAACTGTCTGACAACAACAAGAAGGCGACACAAGATCAGCCGTATCCAGATCATCAGGACACATTTGAGGACTGGCCTCAGCTTCTGTGTGACTCTGGTCTGACTGGGCGCTGTTACTGGGAGGTCCAGTGGAGAGGATGGGTTTATATATCAGTGTCTTACAGAAGAATCACGAGGAAAGGAGGAGGTGATGACAGTGGGTTTGGACACAATGATCAGTCCTGGAGTCTGCTCTGCTCTAAGGATGGTTTCTCTGTTTTGCATAAAAACAATCAAACCCGCCTCCCTCAGCCCGGCTCCTCCTCTGGGGCAGTAGGGGTGTGTGTGGACTGTGCTGCTGGCTCTCTGTCCTTCTACACAGTCTCCTCTGAGGAACTGATCCAACTCCACACCTTCAACACCACCTTCACTCACACCCTGAGCCCTGGGTTTGTGCTCTGGGATTTTGACTCCTCAGTGTCTCTGTCAGACTGAGGATCAGAGTCTCAATTATACAGATGAGTTTCAGTCACATGACCTTTTCCTGACATTCCTTTCCCAGTTCATTGATAAAACAAAGTAAATCATTAGAGATGTTGGAAAATCTCCTTCAGATAAATAAATAAAATAACTAAACCGTATGAAGGGAAACTCTCGGTCACGTCTTTGTCTTTTTCTAAATCCTTTTGTTCTAGAATCCTGAGTTCAACATCTGTCATTAAAAAACACTCAATAAATGAATTAATAACATTGATTTAAATATGTGACCATGTGCAAATTATTATTTGCACATGTTCAACTTTTTTAAAGCAGATGGAGAAATGTGAAAGTAAATATATGTCTCCACTGCTCACATGTGGATGGATCAGGTCCAAACAAACCATTGAAATGTGTGAGTTCAGGGAGCGGAGCGTGAACACTGAAGTGTGTCGAGCCGTAACCGTGTGGGTCACAGGCTTCGCTTTAAACACTTTTCTTGCACAAATGTATTTGGTGAAATAACCGAGGGAAGAGACGGAGGCTCAGGGCGGATCTGTCGTAACGAGCAGAGAGACCGGACCTGGGATCAGCCCGATAATGACACTTCTTAAATCATTTACAATCGTCCAGGAATCACAGAGAAACGCTTCCAAACGGTGAATATGTTAAATACAGTGGATAAAGAGCTGCCTGTCAAATGATCGATTTATTCACTGTGTCGTACGGCGTCAGATCAATCACGACAATATGAAAATAAAATAAATGTAGAGTCTAATGTGGGTCAGTCTGTTTCCTGTCCACCTCCCAAAGCCAGGATCACATCTGGACTCTTTATAGTCAAGTTTAAATCAAGTTATAAATAGTCTTTGTTTTTCACATCAAAAATGTCAAGATTTTAGTAAATACATAAAATATTTCCTCCCTCATTACTGACATTTATGCTTCATTATGAAGCTGGTGGAGAGAGATTTGTCATCTGTCATCACTTTGGACAACATCTCTCTTTGTTCTTTTCTCTGTTTCTGTCTTTTTTTCCCCGCTCCCTGTGAACAGTGTTGATTTGAAGCCAAAATCTCAAGATGGAAACTTATTTATTATTTATTATATTATTTATTCCAAAGGGTGCACTCACTTTTTTCCTCCCACTGTTTATAAAGTTCCTCCAGTCACTCATGGATCACGGTGCTCTCCAAATGTTCACTCTTTTTAGACGTTTTCTGCCGGACTATATTATAACACACAAACCAAGTCTAAATCAGGTCATTAGGCCCGAGCCGGACACAGTCCCGGCAAGGGACTATTGTTTTTGCGTGGTTTCTTCTTCTAATTTTTTTTCAAAAATCATTGCATTTTTGACCCACTGAACGTGGGCGAAAACTCACCAAAATTGGCAGAGGCATTGGGGCGGCATGAACATTTATGGTAATGGATGAATTGGCCACGCCCACAACAAAATGGCTCCACAGCGCCCCCTGGAAGCTGACCCCAATTTAAAAAATTGTGCATTTTTGGGCTTAGGCCCGAATTCTTGGGCACAGTAAGGCGACTTCTGTTGTGATATTGGACTATACAAAACTATTAAACTTGAAACTTGAAACAGTGCAAGGGGACATCAGGACAATCCCAAAACTCAAGTGAAGCGCCACGCCCGCACGCACAGGGAGGCGGCCATTTTGCCTTTGAATTGTCTTTTAAGTGGCTTGTAAGTGGCCCGCCCATCCATGAAAATCGCCAGAGTTCTTAGCCTGGCAGCATGCTGGTATGCAATTTTCGAAATTTCCTCCTTTCTTCACAAAAGCCACACTTTTGGACTCATATGTATTTATACTACCCCTCTGTCACAGACAGAAGTTTTAATTTGGACGTTTTTGCCTCCAAATTCAAGTTTGTCTCAACTGTACAATCACAGGAAATTCAGTTTTTCTTTTTCCTGTCCGTCTCTCTGTGTGTTCCTCGGACTACGTGGGTCTCACCAAATTAGTGCTTCAATATCGAGGGTGCTGCAGGGCTGGAGCACCCTCTCAACGATTCTTTGGGCAGCCAGGAATTTACCCTAATTACAAAATGATAAAATATATTATTTTCTAAACTAAATTTGTTTCCTGCAAATACACGGGGGGTCTTTCACAACATAAATCTCAAATCCGTTGCATCATTCACTCAGCCTAAGTAGCTCCATTGGTAGAGAACTGGGTTTGCATCCAGGAAGTTGCTGGATTGAAACCTGGCCTTTACCCTTTTTCATTTTTTTCTTCTTTTGGACTCAGCACCTTCTGGGAAGAACATAAATCGGCGCCTATGGTCCCACACTCAAATTTCAGCCTGGGAATTTAGAGATGCCAAGCCGTCATCAGGCCCATGTTTGCATGGAATTATAGCTCAGTGATTAGCATGGTCGTCTCAAGTGAAGGAGGTTGCTAGTCCAAACACAGCCTTGACACTTTCATATTGCCTTCACCTTTTACATGGGGCACTGCACACATTGTCACAGCCTAAAACACATAAGTGCGGGGCGTTTCGTAAGATTTGCTGTGCCTGTGTGGCGTCTTAGCATGAATGTTGGGCTCCCAACCATGAGATTTCTGGATAAATTCTGACCGTAACTTTTTTTTTTTTTTTACCGTGCTTATGGTCCCACCCTCATGAAACACACTTTCAAAATATGCGTCACTAAAGAGAAAGACATGGGGGGATAGTAGGGAAACAATTGAGGCAACACTGGGGGGAAAACAATCGGGGAAATGTATGGGGGGGGGGGGGGGGGGGCATGACCTGAATTGACCACTCTCCTCCACTAGAGGAGGAACGAATTTCTGTCTGGTAATTTCGAGAAGAGTAGCCCACATCAGGCCCACAAATATGGCTTTGACACTTTTCTAATGCTTTCTCTTTTACTGACGGCTGAAGGCTGAGGCCAGGTTGGATGTGAGGCAGAGACGAAAGCAGGTTTTGGCAAATCGATCAGGGGGGATTGCAAAAAGCAAGAGCAATCAGGGTCTAGAGCGATCAGGGGCGGTCAAAATGAGCGAGTTCGATTGTGGGGCTCGCAAAGGGGCTAGAGGGATGAGTGGTCGGAAGGAACCAAAGCGAACAGAGATGGTCTCAAGGCATGAGAACGAGCAGAGGTGGTCGCAAGGGACGAGAGCGAGCGGGGCGGTTGCAAGGGACGAGTCCCCAAGGGCGAGGGCCTTCATCGCCGCTTGCGGCTTTAATTATCAATGTTTTTTCACAGCAGAATGTCCAGTAGAAGCGAAAAAACGCCACCTAAGGTAGTGTTAGCATATGTAGCATGGAGCTTAGGTAGCTTCCTGGTTAGCATTGTCCGTTTTGAAAGTATTTCTGGGCTGTTGAACCACTTTGCTGCTCATCACGTCTCTGTGTCTTTATTTAGTAGAAAGATTTATTCTTCATTTAGTGTTTGTTGAAGTGGTTTCTTTGTTTTCCCTCTGGCTGCTTCGAGCATGACCATATATGGACGAATCCGCCTGTATCGATCGTCATTTGAAATCAGGGACAGAGCCAGGTTTAAATGTATAACTTTATTTTGCAACATATGTTAGTTACAAGGATTTGCTCAGAGGGATTTTGGATCTTGTTTAGTTTTTAAATTAACTAGTTATTAGTGGACAAGTCAGTGGCACAGTGGTTAGAGCTCGTACTTCACAACAAGAAGGTCCTTGGTTCGATTCCCACCTGGACGGGGCCTTTCTGTGGAGTTTGCATGTTAATTAATGTGTCAATGAGTAAAAAAAACACAATTTGCTACAACACCTGCAGTGGCGCTTATAGCCTCTAGGGGCGACCTTGAGTGAAAGGTGCCAAACAAATAAAATGTTATTATTTGTTATTTACTTTTTCACACAGGAGAGGTTTGGATTTTTCTTTCCCATAATAAATGTGATCATCGTTTTCAAACTGCATTTTGTGTTCACTGTGAATGTCCGTGTGTGATATAAGAATCTTGTTGATGATCAGAAACATTTAAGTGTTGAATATTTAAACAAATGGAAGAAATCAGGAAGGGGCAAATCATTTCTCACTTCAATATATGTTCCCCGTATTTCTATGTCAGAAATGGAGTGAAGAGAGAAGTTTTAATCAAAGGGACGAGACAGGGATGTTCATTGTCACCGCTCACATTTGCACTTTTCATGCTTTACTATATACAATATAAATACATATAGTGTCTAATTGCTTGAGGCGACAGTGGCACAAATAGCTGGTCGTCTTGTGGTCGCAGGGTTGGCGGTCGGAATCCTGCAGGTGCACACTGTCCTTGTGTCCTTTGGCAAGACACTTCACCCACATTGTCGGTGTACACTGGTGTGTGAATGACAGAGTGAATGGGTGAGTGAGTGAGTGAGTGCTTTTAGTGCCTAATGCAGGAAAAAAAAGTAATACAAATGTGACCATTTACCATTAATTTGCCATAAACATTAAATATTTAAAGATTGTGTCTAATAAACATTTAATGAAACCGTTAGAGATGTTGTTCCTTAAGATGAATAAATAGAATAAAATAACTAAACAGTATGAAGGGGAAACTCATGGTCACATCTTTTTCTTTTTCTAAATCCTTTTGTTACAGAATTACACATCTGTTTTAAACATCTGTCATTAAAAACTTGTAAATGAACTGAACTTGACTCGATTGCTCTAAATATATAAAACATGCAAAGGGAGTTTATTATTTGCACATGCATATTAAATTCACATCCAAAACAATGAATATAATTTAGTTACGAAATATCTCTGAATACTGTAATGTTTTGATGAAGTTACTCGAGTATAAATGTACCTGACTCCTCCCACCTCTGCCCCTTTCAAACGCACCAGTCTAATCACTCACTGACTTTTATTACTGTGGCGTCACCTGAGGCGGAGCTGCTCTTTGCTCCTGGTCGAGCAGGTTTCTTTAGAGTCACACACGGGACGGAGAGGAGCCACGGAGGATATGACTGACACAGGACCACGGCTTTAGGGCCACACGCACCGATCCAGAGGGCCCCAGCTCCAGAGGGTCCAGCTCCAGAGGGCCCAGCTCCAGAGGGCCCAGCTCCAGAGGGCCCAGCTCCAGAGGGCCCAGCTCCAGAGGGCCCAGCTCCAGAGGGTCCCAGCTCCAGAGGGCCCCAGCTCCAGAGGGCCCCAGCTCCAAAGGGCCCCAGCTCCGGTGAGTTCTGGGACTGATTTCAATCCCACATTCAGGATTCAGGGGTTTGTGTGGGCAGGGTCACTGTGAGTCAGATATTAGTCAGATAATCACATAAATAAAGTCTGTTTCCTTCATTTGACTTTGACTTTTTGAACACAAACTCCTTTAATCATTTATTTTACATGTTTAACAGAGTCATATTATTTTAGACAATACCACACATTAGTAGGAAATCCAGTGTTGGGTGAGAATCGTTTGCCCATATGTCAGAGACAGTAATGAGTTTAATTTACTTATTATTTTACAATCAATTGAGTAATTTTGTGTATGAATTAGTTTGTTTCAGCGTCGACTTCTACTGGTGTAATATTGTGAGCTGGTGTCGAACTCTAACCTCTAACAATTAACTGGTGCAGTTTTACAGCAGTGTCAGGCTGGTGAAGGTTAATGATTCATATTTATTATTGGATTATCGATTATGGAACAGGTCGCTTGGAATGAGGCCATTTGGGGTGGGTTTATCCACAACAGCTTTATTTACTGAGTTTAGGAAATGCACATTTTTACAGCAACAGCCTCAAAAAGAAAAATATATCAGCTCCAAACCTTTGCTGTCGATCACATTATTGCAATAAAATAAGTAAGGATTCAGTAAGTAAGTAAATTATTTGTGTAGCGCTTTTCACAGACATAAAGTCACAAAGTGCTTCACAGTAGTAAAACATATAAAGACAGTATATCTAAGGATACAACATTTACAATCAAATGGGCAAAAGGAAGTTCAGCCTAAAGTCGGGGCGCTACAGCTTTGAAAGATCGGTCTCCTGAGTTTTAGAGCAGGTACGTGGAACCATCAGCAGGTTCTGACCAGGTGACCTCAGGCTCCGAGTTGTTGGGCTGCAGGAGATCAGCAATGTAGGTGGGAGCCTGACCATGTAGGACTCCAAAAGGTAGCACCAACAAGTTAAACTGAACATGATGCTCAACAGGAGCCAGTGCAAGGATTTCAATACAGATGTAATGTGGGCTCTCCTGTTTGTCCAGGTCAGAATTCTCTTGGCTCAGTTTTGGACTGACTGCAGACGAGCTAGCTGTTTCTTGTTCAAACACGTGAAGAGTCTGTTGAGAGTCATGTTGCACAGCTGAAAGAGGCAGTTCTTAACCAGCCTCCTTGGGGTGGTCAAAGATCACCCCTAGATTCCTGAATTTAGATTTAACTGTGAGGCTGAAAATTCCTAAGTGCTGTTTAATGGTGGGGATGGCACTATCTGGGGCAAAAATAAGTCCAACCATCCATCCATTTTCTTCCGCTTTATCAGGGGCCAGGTTGTGGGGGCAATCATGATGACCATAGACTCATAAAGTCTTTAATTAATCTTTCATTGTCTGTTATTTTGATTCTTAGTTTCCCTCAGTCTGAGAGCGAGTCAGAGCTGGACACACGATGGAAGCGATAGAGTTGACAGACAACGGAGCCTCGACCTCTAAAACCACTGACCCCAAAGCTCAGAGGTGAGATCCACCACTGTCCTTTATATCAGAGTCTCTAACCCTGTTCTTTACGTCAGAGCCAGACCTAAAGTCTCTTGTGTTCACAGATCTGCTCCTGGGATCGGCCCGGTGTCAGTGAGAAGTGATCACTCCAATGATCCATTGATTGATTTTAAAGGGAAACATGGTTCACAGTAAGTCGAGTCACACCACTTTATGTTTATGACATCTTTAGTGTTTGGGTTTTTGAATAGGAATAAACTGTCAGGTCTCTGTTTGAGCGACTTCAGTGATGCAGTATTTTGAAGTAACATCTGATCTCTTTATAAAGTCCACTCTCTCGGCCCTCTAAGTTATATTAAAGTCTGATGTGTAAACAGTGACATTGTTTTGATTGCAGAGAATGAAATTCATTTGCAAAAAATAGATGTTAGATATCTTGAATGATTGATGTACTGAATGGAGACTTGATATTAATTGTGATGAGACTCAAATAGTTAACTTTAGAAGGCCTTATGTTTGTCGAAGTGAGTATCAATTTTATTTTGGTCAAACATTGATTGATGCATTGATGTTTTTTGCAACTTATACGTATCTTGGTTTTGTTTTTCAAGAGAATATGATTTTCTCTGATGGTAGAAGAGTACTAGCAGATTGTTGCAGGGAGGTCTCTGGGTGCAGTTATCAACAAAATGAAATTATGTCCTGTTATGAGTTTCTCTGTTCTTTACATCAGAGTCGACTCTAACTCTGTTCTTTACGTCAGAGTCAGACCTAAAGTCTCTTGTGTTCACAGATCTGCTCCTGGGATCGGCCCGGTGTCAGTGAGAAGTGATCACTCCAATGATCCATTGATTGATTTTAAAGGGAAACATGGTTCACAGTAAGTCGAGTCACACCACTTTATGTTAATGACATCTTTAGTGTTTGGGTTTTTGAATAGGAATAAACTGTCAGGTCTCTGTTTGAGCGACTTCAGTGATGCAGTGTTTTGAAGTAACGTCTGATTTCTTTATGAAGTCCACTCTCTTGGCCCTCTAAGTTATATTAAAGTCTGATGTGTAAACAGTGACGTTGTTTTGATTGCAGAGAATGAAATTCATTTGCAAAAAATAGATGTTAGATATCTTGAATGATTGATGTACTGAATGGAGACTTGATATTAATTGTGATGAGACTCAAATAGTTAACTTTAGAAGGCCTTATGTTTGTTGAAGTGAGTATCAATTTTATTTTGGTCAAACATTGATTGATGCATTGAGGTTTTTTGCAACCTATACGTATCTTGGTTTTGTTTTTCGTGAGAATATGATAGCAGATTGTGCAGGGAGGTCTCTGGGTGCAGTTATCAATAAGATGAAATTATGTCCTGTTATGAGTTTCTCTGTTCTTTACGTCAACTCTAACTCTGTTCTTTACGTCAGAGTCGACTCTAACTCTGTTCTTTACATCAGAGTCACACCACTTTATGTTAATGACATCTTTAGTGTTTGGGTTTTTGAATTTGACAGTCAATAGGAATAAACTGTCAGGTCTCTGTTTGAGCGACTTCAGTGGGTAAGGGATGACGTCCCCCTAACTATTTGCCTCTGCTGTGGATAATGAGACGTATTGGAAGCGTCTACCATCATTTTTGACTGCTGCACGTTGCAAACGGACCTCTACTGAAGCATAGAGACTGCTCTCCGCTGCGGGGCCTGTTTTGGCGCACAGTCATTATGCCTGGAGACGCGCTTACAACGGATAACATCCAAAACACAGTAAGCAAACAAATGGACGCACTTTTCCAAGACAATGATTTCATGCGTAAAATCACGCAGACGCTGGTGGACTCCCTCATTGAACCGATCAAAAGGGCTCTTACTGAGTCCATCACGGACTCTGTAAGAAACTCCCTAAAGTATGAGCTGCAAAACATGGCTGATTCATTGAATGAACTAAAGGAAAAATATAATGACATCGAGGACGCGCTAGATGAACAAGAACAGTATTCGAGGCGGAACTGTCTTATTCTCTTTGGTGTCCCGGAAAATGACCGTGAAAATGTAAACTAAGTCATCATGAATGTTTTGAGAAACAATCTTAACATAGCGGTGCAACCTGGTGATGTTGACAGGACCCATCGCCTCGGTCCTAATTCCTCCACGCGGGTCAACCCACGGGGGATTATCATCAAGTTTGCCCACTGCAGCCTCAGAGACAAAGTCTACAGGACGAAAAAACAACTCAAGGCAGTAACACCAAAGATGCACATCTTGGAAAACTTGACAGCAAAACGCGCAATACTACTGGATGATTTGCGTAAAAGCTACAAGGACAAGCTGGCTGCAAGCTGGACACAGGATGGTCGCCTCTACCTACTCACAAAAGCAAACAAACGCTACGTGCTAAACAAGGCAAGGCAAGTTTATTTGTAGAGCACAATTCATACACAAGGCAATTCGAAGTGCTTCACAGTTGCATAAATACAAGAAAACAAATAGAATCAATAAAAAACATCAACATAAAATTAATCAATTACAGTAAAAGGCGAGAGTGCAGATAAAATACTTTCAGTCATATGCATCGGTAAAAAGAACTGTTTTCAGCCTGGATTTGAACATTGTCAGAGTTGAGGCCTGTTTCACGTCCTCGTGAAGACTGTTCCAGATTTTAGCTGCATGAAACTGAAACGCAGCCTCACCATGTTTATTATTGACTCTGGGAACCACCAGGAGGCCCCTCCCTGAAGTTCTCAGGGCCCGAGATGGTTCATACGGCTGTAACATGTCAGAGATGTACTTTGGTGCTAAACCATGAAAAGACTTGTACACAAGCAGAGCTGTTTTAAAGTCTATTCTCTGAGTGACAGGAAGCCAGTGCAGAGACCGGAGCACTGGACTAATATGGTCGTATTTCCTGGTTCTTGTGAGGACTCGAGCAGCAGCGTTCTGGATGTACTGTAGTTGTCTGATAGCTCGTTTAGAGAGGCCAGTGAGCAGGCCGTTACAGTAGTCTAACCTGCTGGAGACAAATGCATGGATAAGTCTCTCTAAGTCTGGTTTTGACACTATTCCTCTGATCTTAGCAATGTTTTTCAGATGGTAAAAAGCTGATGATGTTATGGCTTTGATGTGGCTGTTTAAGTTCAGGTCTGAGTCCATGATTACTCCTAGATTTCTAACCTGATTTTTTGGTTTTAGAGAGAGAGACTTGAGGTGACTGATAACACTTTGTCTTTGTGCCTGTGGGCCAAAAACAATGATCTCAGTTTTGCCTGCATTTAGCTGGAGAAAGTTGTTTTGCATCCACAAACTGATCTGTTGGATGCAGTGACAGAGTGTATCTACAGGCCCATGTTCACCAGCCGTCAGTGACACGTAGATTTGAGTGTCATCTGCATAGTTGTGGTACGACACAAACAAACTATCTGACCTTAATAAGCTAGGGATTTGCTGACATTGGATAGTGCTATTACTTTACCTAAATCTGTGAGTATTAACCATGGATCATATGACTCATATTTTTTAGATTTAGTTAAAGTCGGCCTGATCCTCTAAAGGGATTTTCTGTTTGTCTCTATATATCCTGTTTAGACTCCTCTATCCTCATCCTTCCATTTATCCTTCCTTTCTGCTTTTGCTTGGTAATTTCATTAGATTTGGTTAGTTTAGGTTCAGGTTTTAGATTTAGGCCGTAATCTTACAAATTGCATACTAGTAAGTTCAGTATGGTGCCACTGTTTGTTATACACATTGGTTTCCTATTACAGTATGTATCACTCACAAGAAATGCTTTTTAATGACATAGCAAATGATACCAATGATGAAGTACTAGCACTGCCCCAAAACGATTGATTGCAAACAAATTACACGAGAAAATTTTAAACATATTACAAATAGAAACAAGCATCCCTTATCTCTCCTACATCTAAATACAAGAAGCCTAAACAAGCACCACGATGACCTGATATCCCTGCTGACTAGCCTGGACCACAAGTTTGATGTCATAGGGTGCAGTGAAACATGGCTCAATGAAAAGACTTACCTAGGTACCCTCAATCTCGAGGGTTACGGTATAATAAAAACAGGCCTGGCAGATCTGGTGGTGTCGTATGCTTATACGTAAACAAGCTCCACTCTGTGACTGTATGAAACGATTTGTGCATAAAGGATGCTCACTCGGATTTCCTATTTGTTGAAATCAAAGTCAAGAATGGGAAAAATATAATCGTAGGTGTGATATATCGTCCCCCAGACTCCGAGGTAAACACATTTTTGACTAAATATAATAAATCGATCCTGTAAACATTGCTTTATCCTAGGGGACTTTAATATAAATCTAGCCACGGAAACTACTAGAAAAAATGATTTCTTAAATTGCCTGTCCTCCTCATCCTTTTTTCCAACAATCAATGTATATACGCGCATAAAAGATGCATCCAAATCAACCATTGATAATATCATCACAAACATTCACAATACTAGACTTATCTCGGGTGTAATTTTATCAGATATTACTGACCATTTTCCCAATACACTTCTTGCTGACCTAGAAATAAAACTAAATGACTCTGTAATAGAAACCAAAATAAAAGTTTTTAATGAAAAGAATTTACGTAATTTGTCCGAATATCTAAGAAACCATTCATGGATTCTGTCTACTACAGCAAATGTCAAGATGCAGCATATAATGCTTTGATCCATGGAATAACTGAAGGCATAAATCTATGTATACCTGAAAAATTCTAAAAAGAAAAGGAGAGGATGGAAAAAAATGGCTTGCTCAAAGAGTTCTGAAATCAATTAAAAAGAAAAACACTTTGTACCGTCATTACAAAAATGCAGAAACTGAAGCAAATAAAATGAAATATATTTCATATAAGAATAAATTGACAAAAATAATACGTAAAAGCAAAGAAATTTACTATTCTGAGCAGTTAAAGGCTTCTCGTGGCGATCCGAAGCAGTGCTGGAAAGTGCTAAACGAGGTCCTAAACCGGGGTCAAAAATCAAATACATTACCTGACATCATTATGAATGCAGCCAATGGCTCCACTGACAACAATCTTGCAAACCGCTTTAATGAGTATTTTAACACAATAGGTGAAACCCTGTCCAATAATATAAACCCAAAAGAGGGAGCCAATTACAAACAGTATCTAAAAGGCAACTATCCGGACTCTTTCTATCTCTCACCAACTGATAAATATGAAATCCTTAACTTAATTATGGGCATGAAAAGCTCAAACACAGCTGATGCCGACAACATAAGCAGTAAAATCGTAAAATGTATAATTCATGAAATTGTTGACCCTCTAGTTTACTGTATTAACCTCTCCCTTCAATGTGGCGTGGTACCAAGAACGACAAAAAATTCCCAATATTTAAATCTGGTGACAAAAATAACATCCAAAACTATTGACCGATATCAATCCTACCAACGCTATCTAAAATATTTGAAAAAGTTGTCTACAAGAGGTTAATTGACTATTTAAATAAACTAAACATTCTCACATCATCACAATATGGTTTCAGAGAAAAGAGCTCCACCTGCAGGGCAATTCTGGATCTGGTAGAAAAAATCAACGACGCTATCAACAAAGGCGAATGTGGCATAGGCGTTTTCCTTGACTTATCGAAAGCGTTCGATACTGTTGATTTTAACATACTCCTTGGCAAACAACAACATGCAACATTATGGAGTCAGAGGTTTAGCACTCAGCTGGTTCAGCAGCTACTTAAATGAAAGAGAGCAATATGTGCACATTATTAACCTGAATTCACACCGTAAAATTATTACATGTGGGGTCCCACAGGGCTCAATTCTAGGCCCGCTACTATTTATTATTTATGTAAATGACTTTCCAAATTCATCTCAAATTCTCCATAAAGTAATTTTTGCTGATGATACAAACCTATTCCTATCCCACAAAGACCCAACACTTTTACAAAACACCATAAATGATGAATTAACAAAAGTGGACACATGGTTCAATTGTAATAAATTATCATTAAACATAAATAAAACCAAATGTATTGTATTTCACTCAAATAGAAACAGGAGAAATCTTGAAAATGTACGTATCTCAATAAACAGTGTAAATATTGAAAGACTAAATTGTATTACATTTCTTGGAATTCAAATTGACGAACACCTAAATTTCAAAATATCATATTGATCATCTTGTGAAAAAATTATCCAAATATGTTGGTTTATTTTATAAATTAAGACATTTTCTTCCTCTTGAGGCACTTTTAATCTTGTATCGTTCCCTTTTGGAGCCCCATCTAAATTACTGCAACGTGATCTGGTGCAACACATCCCCCAGTTATCTCTTGAAATTACAAGCCCTCCATAAGAAAGCCATTCGAGCCATCTCTTGGGCCAAGTTTAACAGCCCCACTGACTCCTTTTTCTATAAATATAAGCTGCTCAAACTCACGGAGTGCAACTTCTTTCAAAATGCATGTATAATGTATAATGTCATGTCTAGACCTAAGGATAGACTGGCTCCGCTCATCCCAACCTCTACACCTGCTCACGATCACAACACAAGACATAGAACCCTCTTAAAGGAAAAAACGAGAACACTCAAGTGTACAAGTCTTAGTGTGGCGTGCAAAGGCCCCGAAATTTGGAACAAACTGAACACTGAAATTAAAACTGCAACATCTTTTGCCATTTTTAAAAAGAAATAAAAAAAATGAGCTTCTAGGAAAATACAATAAACCCTAGCTGGACCTCTAAAATAAATAAATAAATAAATACAAATAGATAAATAAAAAGCTTGTGTCTGATGGTAGTATGTCCCAATGTGTGTGAGTATATAGTGTGTACCCTTTTAAATTGATGCATTGCTAAAGTAATAAAAGTAAGATATGGTAGCTTTAGATTAGAGTAGGTAAGGTTAGTTATAGGTTTGGAAGGAAATAGGCACCAAAGGTAATGTTTCCTAGGTTGCTAATGTATTAATGTATGTTTGTGTTTTTAATATTGTGTCTTATCTTGGGCCCCATACATAAGCAAACTGTTGCTTCAAGGGTGTCCCATTTATGAATATGCATTATTCCATGAATGAATGTGTAAAATGTTTTTACTGTATATTCATAATAAACTGAACTGAGTGACACAGTGTTTTGAAGTAACTTATGATCTCTTTTTAAAGTCCACTCTCTCGGCCCTCTGTTAAAGTCTGATGTGTAAACAGTGAATAGAAGCGGTGAGAGGACTGTTCCCTGTGGGACCCTAGTGCAGCAACGTCTCCATAAACTCTTGGTTCCCAAAACAAACAAAACACAAAATCAAAAGGTACAAGACTTCAGAGTAGGTTTAGTTTTATCAGATTTTGTTTCTGTGAATTTAATCAGATTTTCTTTTCTGAGTCTGATCCAGGACGGTCCCGTGTGTTTCACTGAAGTGTGTTTTCTTCTTTGTGTCAGGATCCTCCAGAAACATCCTCCGTCTGAACATTTTGTCTCTGTTTATTTTGGAATATTCTTGTCACATGAAGGGAAGGGTCTAAGAAAGATTTACTGAAGGAAACAAAGGCATCTTTAGTAACTGTTGAAATTTAAAGGGAAACATGGTTCACAGTAAGTCGAGTCACACCACTTTATGTTAATGATGTTTTTAGTGTTTGGGTTTTTGAATTGGACAGTCAATAGGAATAAACTGTCAGGTCTCTGTTTGAGCGACTTCAGTGATGCAGTGTTTTGAAGTAACATCTGATCTCTTTAGGAAGTCCACTCTCTTGGCCCTCTAAGTTATATTAAAGTCTGATGTGTAAACAGTGACGTTGTTTTGATTGCAGAGAATGAAATTCATTTGCAAAAAATAGATGTTAGATATCTTGAATGATTGATGTACTGAATGGAGACTTGATATTAATTGTGATGAGACTCAAATAGTTAACTTTAGAAAGCCTTATGTTTGTCGAAGTGAGTATCAATTTTATTTTGGTCAAACATTGATTGATGCATTGAGGTTTTTTGCATCTTATACGTATCTTGGTTTTGTTTTTCATGAGAATATGATTTTCTCTGATGGTAGAAGAGTACTAGCAGATTGTGCAGGGAGGTCTCTGGGTGCAGTTATCAACACGATGAAATTATGTCCTGTTATGAGTTTTTCTGTTCTTTACATCAGAGGCGACTCTAACTCTGTTCTTTACCTCAGAGTCGACTCTAACTCTGGTCTTTACGTCAGAGCCAGACCTAAAGTCTCTCTTGTGTTCACAGATCTGCTCCTGGGATCGGCCCGGTGTCAGTGAGAAGTGATCACTCCAATGATCCATTGATTGATTTTAAAGGAAATCATGGTTCACAGTAAGTCGACTCACACCACTTTATGTTAATGACATCTTTAGTGTTTGGGTTTTAGAATTGGACAGTCAATAGGAATAAACTGTCAGGTCTCTGTTGACGCAGTGTTTTGAAGTAACTTATGATCTCTTTTTAAAGTCCTCTCTCTTGGCCCTCTAAGTTATTTTAAAGTCTGATGTGTAAACACTGAATAGAAGCGGTGAGAGGACTGTTCCCTGTGGGACCCTAGTGCAGCAACATCTCCATAAACTCTTGGTTCCCAAAACAAACAAAACACAAAATCAAAAGGTACAAGACTTCAGAGTAGGTTTAGTTTTATCAGATTCTATTGTTTCTGTGAATGAGCAAATTTTTCTTTTCTGAGTGTGATCCAGGACGGTCCCGTGTGTTTCACTGAAGTGTGTTTTCTTCTTTGTGTCAGGATCCTCCAGAAACATCCTCCGTCTGAACCTTTTGTCTCTGTTTATTTTGGAATATTCTTGTCACATAAAGGGAAGGCCTAAGAAAGATTTACTAAAGGAAACAAAGGCATCTTTAGTAACTGTTGAATTTTTTTTACTGCTTTGTGACAATCACAATTACTGTGCTGTTATTTCAATCACAAAGGATCAGGAACTAAAATCCAGATAATGGACTGTAGACAAAAAATGAACAGCCTTATCTACTTTTAATCATGTGTTTGATAAAAACTACATCGTAACTTAATTTAATCAAATTTATCTTTCAATTGTTTATCCTCAAATAAAACAGGATCCATTACATTTGATATAAATATTTCATGTTTATTGTAAATGTTTTGTCTGTGTTAGACCCAGTGTTGACGTCAGACCAGAAGGTTCTGAACCAGGCCCCGTCTGTGAGTCCCTCAGGAGCGACGGGTCCATGTGGGATCCACTGGATTTTTCCTCAGATCTGTAAGATTGAGTTTGTTTAAACACAAGGACAGACAGTGGTTTAATGAGGTTCTGAAAGTGTGAGAGAAACAGCTGAATCCTGAGGTGTTTGTTGTGTCTCTGTCACAGAGTGGAGCAGGCTCCAGAGCTCAGAGCTCAGCAACATCACACTCAGCTGGACTCCATATTTAAGGTGTGTCCTTCACTGAAGTTTGGAGATGTTCAGATGAATGGACTTGTTTCACACAGATCTGACACTGACTGCATTTGTGTTGTTTCTAATGTGTCTGTGCAGCTTCTGGAGGAGGACATCTTCACTTTTGTCCAGAAGGAGCTGAAGAAGCTCCACAAGGTTCTGAGCACAGATTGCCCAGAATGCTTAGAGCCTGATGAGGATGAGGATGGAGAGGCTTTTCTGAAGATCACTGTGAACTTCCTGAGGAGGAGGCAGCAGAAGGATCTGGCTGAGCATCTGTGGAGCAGTAGGTCCATTTCACTCAGTCATTTGATCTTCTCTGAAACTCAGGCTCTGTCTGTGTCTTTCATTCAGGAAGTCGTTCTGGAGTTCTTCAGCGTAAACTGAAGCGTGACCTGCAGCAGAAGTGTCAGTGTGTGTTTGAGGGCATGGCTAAACAAGGAAGCCCCGCCCTCCTGCAGCAGATCTACACAGAGCTCTACATCACAGAGGGAGGGGCCTCAGAGGTCAACCAGGAACATGAGGTCAGACACATGGAAGCAGCCTCCAGGAAAGCAGGCGGAGCAGAGACAGCCATCACATGTGAAGACATGTTTAAAGGCCCCGCGGACACAGAGGCGCCCGTCAGAACAGTGCTGACAAAGGGAGTGGCTGGCATCGGGAAAACACTGCTCATTCAGAAGTTCAGTCTGGACTGGGCTGAAGGCAAAGCCCACCAGGACGTCCAGCTGCTGTTCCCCTTCACTTTCAGAGCACTCAATGTGCTGAAGGACAGGAGCTTCAGCCTGGTGCAGCTGCTTCATCATTTCTTTAGAGGAACAGAACAAGTGAGCCGCTTTGAAGAGCTGCAGCTGCTCTTCATCTTGGACGGTCTGGACGAGTGCAGACTTCCTCTGGACTTTAGCCGGACCCGGATCCTGACGGAGCCCACAGAGAGCGCCTCAGTGAAGGAGCTGCTGGTGAACCTCATCAGGGGGAGCCTGCTTCCCTCCGCTCGCCTCTGGATAACCACACGCCCCGCGGCGGCCAATCAGATCCCTGCTGAGTGCGTCTCCATGGTGACAGAGGTGCGAGGGTTCAGCGACCCACAGAAGGAGCTGTACTTCAGGAACAGGTTCAGAGACGAGGCCCACACATTCATCTCCCACATCAAGACGTCCCGAAGCCTCCACATCATGTGCTTCATGCCAGTCTTCTGCTGGATCCTCTCCACAGTCCTGGAGCATGTGCTGAAGACCAGAGAGAGAGCAGAGCTGCCCAAGACCCTGACTCAGATGTACATCCACTTCCTGGTGGTTCAGGCCAAAGTCAAGAACATCAAGTATGAAGGAGGATCTGAGACAGACCCACACTGGAGTCCACAGACCAGGAAGATGGTGCAGTCTCTGGGAAAACTGGCCTTTGAGCAGCTGCAGAAAGGAAACCTGATCTTCTACGAGAGTGACCTGAGCGAGTGTGGGCTGGACGCTGCAGCCGCCTCAGTGTACTCCGGAGTCTTCACTCAGGTCTTTAGAGAGGAGCCAGGCCTGTACCAGGACAAGGTCTACTGCTTCATCCATCTGAGTGTGCTGGAGTTTCTTGCTGCTCTTCACGCCCATCAGACCTTCTTCAGAACAGGAATAAACTTGTTAGTAGAAGAGAAGTCCAAATCTTCTAGGTTGAAGCATGTCTTTGTACGTAGCAGCCCAATAGAGTTCTACCAGACGGCTGTGGACCAGGCCTTACAGAGTCCAAACGGACACCTGGACTTGTTCCTGCGGTTCCTCCTGGGTCTTTCACTGCCGACCAATCAGAATCTTCTCCAAGGTCTGCTGACACAGACAGGAAGTAGCTCCCAGACCAATCAGAAAACAGCTGAGTACATCAAGCAGAAGCTGAGTGAGGAAGTGTCTGCAGACAGAAGCATCAACCTGCTCCACTGTCTGAATGAACTGAATGATGGTTCTCAGGTGGAGCAGGTCCAACGGTACCTGAGATAAGGACGTCTGTCTGAAGGTGGACTGTCTCCTGCTCAGTGGTCAACTTTGGCCTTCATCTTACTGTCATCAGAAGAAGCTCTGGAGCAGTTTGAGCTGAAGAAACACTGTGCTTCAGAGGAGGCTCTGCTGAGGCTGCTGCCAGTGGTCAAAGCCTCCAACAAAGCTCTGTGAGTGAGGTCTATGTAAGTATGAACCTTCTAAACTTCTCCTAAAACAGTGTGTTCTCTCCAGACTGAGCAGCTGTAACCTGTCAGAGAGCACCTGTGAAGCTCTGTCCTCAGTCCTCAGCTCCTCTAGTCTGACAGTCCTGGACCTCAGTAACAACGACCTGAAGGACTCAGGGCTAAAGATGTTGTCTGTCGGACTGAAGAGTCCTCACTGTAAACTGGAGCAGCTCAGGTCAGAGGGTTTACTCTTCATCTCTGTGAGTTTGTCATTTCTATGACTCTGTTTAACCCTGTGTGTTCAGACTGTCAGGGTGTCTGATCTCAGAGGAAGGCTGTGCTGCTCTGGCCTCAGCTCTGAGGTCCAACCCCTCCCATCTGACAGACCTGGACCTCAGCTTCAACCATCCAGGAGACACAGGAGTAAAGCTCCTGACTGCTCTACAGGAGGACCCCCACTGCTCACTCTCCACTCTCAGGTGAGGACACACTCATTACAGTTAAGATATTATTACTCTCATTTACTGTATAAACATTGTAATGTAAGAAACTGGTCTGTAATTTCTTTTAGAAGTCCATTCAGAGTGTTCATGAATCTGTCTCAGTAACAACATTAGCTCATGTTTTGCTGTTTTTTTTTTAAGTATAAATGAGAAGCAGCGTTCGATCCTAACGTGGATGGACAGTGAGGGTGTGTTTTGTGAGAAAACAGGGCTGTTATTGTGTGACAATCTGTTGTCTGTAATAGTGCATTGTTTGACTATCTACATTTGACTCACACAGGAGATGTGACCATAATGTGCATTAAAGAAAACACATTGCACCAACTCTGTTGTGTGGCCATTAATAAATTATTCTGATTCTGATTCTGATCATCTGCATGCCCTGTTTAACTGAAGTGTGTTTCCTCAGACTGGATCCTGCTGGAGCTGAGAGGTTAAAACCAGGACTCAGGAAGTGTGAGTATAACGTTCATTAGACGCAAAGTTTTCTGGGAAACGGAGTCCTCATATAAACGCGTCTGTTGCTGAAATTTCCTGACTCTCTGAATGTGGTCCAGCTGTTTTCGCCCAAACCTGTAATAAACTCTCAGTTTGTTCGTCCTCATCACTGGCCCCGCCCATGGATACACAGCCCCGCCCACTGGCACAAAGTACCGCCCACTGACAAAGCCCCGTCCACCATCAGACCTACACTCTGTGGAACACTTTGGATGAAAATGGTACGGGGTGGCACAGTAGTACTGTGGTTACCGCTCGTGCTTCTCAGCTAGAAAGTCCCAGGTTCAATTCCCACCTGGACGGGGCCTTTCTGTGGAGGTTTTCCCTGCAGGTTTCCTCCGGATTTTTTTATAGGTAGGTGTAATTTCCTGCTTGGCATTACTGCCTGTCGCACATCCTCCGGTGCCCATGGGTTAGCTGCAAGGTCATCAGCCAGGAACCACCAATCACCAACATTTTGCCCCTTTAATCCTGGAACGTCTCATGGTGGCGGAGCAGTGACATGACGCCTCCCTGTCACTCCCTGCAGCTGTAGGATGTTGTCCCCTGCAGTTGTCATTGGGGTTAAGTGTTTTTCCTCAACTCCTATACTTCCTTCTCAAAGCTCACTTGTGGCCCTGCGCAGCTTTCCACCCGTGACTCCTGCGTCCCTCAAGAGCCGTATCATTGACAGCCCCACAAAGCCTCGGCAGCCAAGTTCAACAGGGTTGATGGCGGCCTTCCAGCCAGCCTCCCGGCACACTGAAGCCAGCTCGGAATACTTGGCCTTCTTGCGCTCGTAGGCAGCCTCGATCTCCCCCTCTGATGGAACTGTGAGTTCAATGAGGTGCACCACTTTTGCTTTCGAAGACCAAACCACAATGTCAGGGCGGAGAGATGTGATGGTGATCTCAGTGGCGAACTGGAGCTGCTTATTAAGGTCAACCCTCATGTTCCACTCCAGGTTGGGGGCAAAAGGCCGCAGTCTCTCCCTTGGCCTGGTGTAATTTTGCCCATCCCCTTGCCTGACAAAGTTGGTGTGGTTCTTTGCTGGTGGTAGCCGTTTGCTACCCTGTCTGCACATTTCCAGCACCTCAGCGAGCTTCCTGAGGACCTGGTCATGGCGCCACTTGTAGCGTCCCTGGGAGGGTGCAGTCTTGCAGCCTAACAGGATGTGTTGAAGGCTTGCATTGGGAGCATTACAGAGTGAGCAGCATTCCTCATTACCAAACCACTGGTGCAGGTTACGAGGACAGGGAAGCGTGTCGTAGGTTGAACGGATAAGGAAGCTGAGCCTCGCCTGCGGGATCTTCCACAGGTCAGACCAACTGATGTTGACAACTCCCTCCCAAGTTGTCCATGTTCCTTGCCGGCCCTGTGAGACGGCCTTGATCTTATAGCGCTCTTCCTCCATCCGCGTCACTTCTGACACCACCATCTCCTTCCTCTCGTTGCGGGTAGCCTTAGACCAAAACTGTGGTGCCTCGCCCCACCCTAGACCAGCTCTTCCTGAATGAATTCTGCCCACGATCTCTCGATGCTGCAACCTGCAGACCGCATGGCCCACCACAGCTTCTGCGTTCCACTGGTCTTCTCTCGCATGTACCCCACGCTTATTGACTGCAGTGGCAATTGCAGTGCGTTCTTCCCAAAGAGGCCAGAATCAGAGAGACACCGTGGTAGCCCCAGCCACTTTCTGATGAAGGTGTTGGCTTTTCCATCCATCTTCCTCACGGTGGATGAGGTTATCTCACTCATCTTCAGGGGCCACATCAGTCTCCTGTAGAGTGTGAATTGGTAGCACCAAACCTTGTATTTCCCGGGGAGCTGGCTTTGGTCGATCCTTGCCAGGCTGTCCGAAAGCCGTTTCATGACGGTCCTCCCCATCTGTTTGTCAGAGAGTTCTGTAGAAACTCCTGATAGGTTGTCCGGACAGAAGAGGGATTGTCTCTCCCCCGGCAACAAAGGTGGTGCTGTTGTTTATGGCTCCCCTTCTTCTGAGCCATAAACAACAAACTACGGGATTTGGCGGGCTTAACCTTCATCCTGGCCCATGACATCAACTCATCAAACCTTTTTAACAGCCTAGATGTGCATGCTGCTGTTTAAAGGAGGCTAGTGACATCGTCCATGTAGCTTCTCAGTGGAGGAAGCTTCTGGCAGTTTGATCCCTCCCACCATCTGCCTCGCCCCTATGAGATCTTGAAGGCAGCAACAAACAGGATTGGTGAAATAGCACACCCCATGGCAATTCCCACCTGTAGTTGTTGCCACCCAGTAGTGAAGTCCTGGAGGGCGAGACACATCTGCAGATCACTGAACTACAGTGCTACCAAGTTTCTGATGCAGAGGGGCATATGGAAGAAGTCCAGAGCATAGCTGATCAGCTGATGTGGAACTGATCCATACGCGTTTGCGAGATCGAGCCAGACGATGTGCAGGTCGGTCTTCTCCCTCTTGGCTCTCTGGATTTGGTTCCAGATAATTGACGAGTGCTCGATGCACCCTGGGAAGCCTGGAACTCCTGCTTCTGGCAGTTGGTATCAATGTAGCCATTCTTTAGCAGGAATTTGGTCATCCTTCTTGCCAGTACAGAGAAGAAGATTTTCCCTTCTACATTCAGCAGGGCGATGTTTCTGAATTGGCCGATGTCTTTAGAGTCTTCCTCTTTAGGAGTGAAGACTGCTACAGCTCTTTGCCATTCTGATGGAATGATTTGCTTTTTCCAAGCGGTTCTCATTAGGTACCACAGTAGCTCCAGTACCTTAGGGCAGTTTTTATAGAGCTTGTAGGGAACTCCATTGGGGCCTGGTGCTGATGATGACCTCGCCTTGCTCACAACTTGCCTGACTTCGCTGAGCTTAGGGGGCATTATGTTGAACTCGACTGTTGGCAGCCCAGGCCGTGGCACATACCCTGGTGTTCCTAGAGGGACGTTTCTCAGCGGGTCACTGTGCTGCCTTTTAGCATGCTGTTCTATTTGCTCCCTGGTGGCTTCGAGCTTCCCGGACTTCTTCTCCTCTAGCAGCCGTCTTGCGTGCTTGAAGGGATCCTTGAAGAAGCTGGATCGCTCCTTTTGCTTCAGCTTGCTGCGCTTGCGGATGCGTTCAGCTCGGCAGAGTCTTGCTAGCCTTTGCCTCACTTCTTCCCACAGGACTTTCAGGCCTTCTCTCTCTGGATAGTCTGCTTTCCTCCAGTTCTCTGTCCTTACAGCTCTGGTATATGGTGTCTCCAAACTGATTGAGCTTGACTTCGACGACTCCACACAATGTTCCCTCCAGGATCTTGATCAGGTCTACATCCAGTGTTTGCCATGCCTCTGCTTGGCTGGACTTTGGCCATTTGAGTGTGGCCTTCCTCTCTGGTCTCTTGGCCTCTGCTTGTGGCTCTTTTCCCGGTGGGATGGCTTGGGTGGGGTCTTGGTGTTCGGTAGGGGGCTTCGCGTCCATGGAAGGGACTTCCTTCTCTGTTCCTTCTATGCCTACAGCTGCATTGGGTCCGTCGGCACTGTGGTTTTCGACCCGGCTCGTGGTCCCTCTTGTCTTACCGGCTACTGCAGTGCAAGGTTGCTGTTGACCTCTCCCACCACACTTCGCTTTTCCCTGATGGATTCGCAACCCCCTGAACGTTGTTATCTTCTCCCATCCACAAACACACTTTCGGAGGACCTTCTCCTCTCCTCTGTCTGGGTTTCTGGCGATCTCGTTATCCTTTTCCATTGCAGTTGTCATTGCCGTGAGGTCCGTCCGGTTAGGCCCATCTTCCATCCCGCCTCTCGGAGGGCCTGTGGGTTGTTTTCTCTTATAATTCTTCGTAGTTAAGTTTGGGTGTCTCTTTTCCAAGATACTAGTGGGTTGGGTAACTAGCCGCCCACTCCCGGTGCGGTCTTTCCCTGCTGTCAACCAGACTTTCCTGGCTGTCCTCCAGTCTTCCCTTGACTCCAACTGCCCTGTTCGCAGTAGTCACTGGGATACTTTGTATGAGTTTAAATGTAAATGCTCATTAGTTTTCTTTATCTGTAGCAGGACAACACAAAGAAGAATTAAAGTTTTAATACGAAAGAAAATGTTTCTTAAATGTCACTTCAGAAAATTCCAGGTTATGTGTGACTACGTCACAAGAGAAACTAAACTGAAACATAAATAAATAAGCTCAGATTCACTCAGACAGTGCTGTTTCTGCAGTGGGTCATTCAAAAGCCTTTGGAACAGACATCTTTGCAACATAAAAATAAATTTGCTCAAATTTATTCTATTTTGGGGTGAAATGTTACACACTGTGGCTTAAACATAAGCACAGTGTTTAAATTGTGTACAAATGTTTAAAATTAAATCAGTAATGTATTTATTGATACATATTTTAATGTTTCAGTCCATTTCAAATAAATAAAAATGAGGTTCTCCTCTAACGAGTGAACAGGGACTGACTGCTGCTGTGTTTTCTCTCCGATTCTCTCCGATTTCACTGAACTCTCTCTGGATCCAAACACAGCTCAGAGAGAACTCAAAGTGTCTTACAACAAGATGAAGGCGACACATGTGAGAGAAGAGCAGCCGTATCCATATCATCAGGACAGATTTGAGAACTGGTATCAGCTTCTGTGTGTCACTGGTCTGACTGGGCACTGCTACTGGGAGGTCCAGTGGACTGGAGAGGTTTCTATATCAGTGTCTTACAGAGGAATCAGCAGGAAAGGAGTCGGTGAGGACAGCTGGTTTGGACACAATGATCAGTCCTGGAGTCTGTTCTGCTCCGATCATGGTTTCTCTGTTTGGCATAAAAACAAACAAACCCGCCTCCCTCAGCCCGGCTCCTCCTCTGGGACAGTAGGGGTGTATGTGGACTGTGCTGCTGGCTCTCTGTCCTTCTACACAGTCTCCTCTGAGGAACTGATCCACCTCCACACCTTCAACACCACCTTCACTCAGACCCTGATCCCTGGGTTTGGGCTCTGGGGACCTGCCTCCAGAGTCTCTCTGTGCACGCCAGACTGAGGATCAGAGTCTCAATTATATGGATGAGTTTCTGTCACATGACCTTTTCCTGGTGCGTTTGAAGTACATAATGACCAAGTCAGTATGTTATAAAAATGAGCTGTGCATTTTTAAGAAACAAATAACGATGTAAGCAACAAATATATTAAAAAATGATGTTGATGGAATGGTGAGGTGGTTTGAACATGGTTGATTAAAAAATCATGTGGTTGAATACATATAATCATTGTTTATTGTTAAACAATTATGCAAATATAATTTTTCTACGATTTTCTAAATTGTCAACTCAAATAACAGTCAGCATAGTTTTCAAGTCTTTAACTGGTAGAGAATCATTTGAATGGGGTAGAATTTTCTTTTTTTTCTTTTTTAAATAAACAGTAAAAAAAAACCTCAAAATCTACTGTTCCAAATTATTATGCAACTCATCGTTTCAATACATTTTAAAGCTTGTAAATAACTGAAAATGGTCATTTGTTGAATTTGTAGCACTAGGAGGTCATATTTACTGAAATCAAAGATATTTCAATCAAAAACATCTTTACAGGTCAGGTTATATTTTAACATATGACCTTCTTTGAGCAGCTTCAAAATTCTTAAATCCATTAAACTTGTGAGTTTTTGGACAGTTTCCGCTTAAATTTCTTTGCAGGATGTTAGAATAGCCTCCCAGAGCTAACCTGGCTACCGCCAGACTGCTGTGTGCGCTCGAATCATTTCGAACTGCACAACAGCCTGGGGACCATGGCTGAAATTTTTGTGTGGATTTGGGAACCAATCACAGAACGAGGAGGGACGGCAAGATGATGACGAGCTATTCCATATACGGAAGCTTGTAGTCTATTTATGAAAAAAAAAAAAAAAGGTTTATTTACGGATCAAACATGACAGCAGCAGACGCAACGCTATTTTTCGATCAAGCTTTAGGCCGTGTTCTAAATTATTTATCTCAAAAGTTTACAGCGGGTACGTCATACGTCATCGGATACGATGATACGATTGGCTCTGGCCTCGTGCAGACGCATGATAGACATTCGTAGAGCCCAATAAACGACTATGGACGATCGTAAACCACACCTCTCCCACGAGAAAATGAATTGGTGGTCCCCAGACTAAATATCCCTTGTGATTTTAGTCTGGCATTAGCCAGGCTCCCCCAGAGCTGCTGTTTGGATGAAAACTGCCTCCCACCCTGATAGATGCACACCATTACATGAATGTTTCTTCAAACCAGATCTAACTGCAAACATGCAACATAACGTTAGGCTGAAGCTGTGACCAAAAGTAACGTTCACATCACTGATGTAGTGGTTTTGTTACAGTTTTAACATTAGCAGCACTGCTCCACTGGGGGGCGTCATTACTGTCTTCATCTCGTATACGAACCCGTAGCAGTATTCAGGTTTCTGAGGTTACAAGTTTTCCAAGTGGGAAGTGGTAAATTTACCAGTTACCAGTTGCCTGGAATGCACCATTAGCACATGTTAAACTGCATTTTTAAAGCAGATGGAGAAATTTGAAAAACAATGAGTGACTAACACGGACTGTGTGACATCACCATGACTTTATTCCACAGCTCGGTGTGGTTCATTCAAACAGGTCCTTTAAATGTTTACAGTATGTACAGCATGCCCACTGTCACACCGTGAGGGTTCAGAATAAGCACAAGCACATGTCCAGGCAGAGACCCTCCCTGACCACCAGGGGGCGGCGTGGTTCTTCATGCATCACACCAGAGCTCTGACTGCACGAGTGTCAGCGCAGACAGAGCTGGAAGTCACAACGCAGAAAGACTGACAAACGGCTCCATCATTATGTTCATCATGTGTCAAAGTCAGAGATTTATCATCATTCAACATTATTCATCACCAAAAGCAAGTCCAACCTTTAAACCTCAGAGAAATGAGACAACACATTTTATAAGTTTACTTTTCTGCTTTCACGGTGAGACGCTGCAGGTGAACAGAGAAACAATGTTCACACGGACTGTATTATAACACACAAACCAAGTCTAAATCAGGTCATTATCAATGTTTTTTCACAGCAGATTGTCCTGTAGAAGCGAGAAACCGGCACCTAAGCTAGTGTTAGCATCTCCATATGTGATATAGCGGCATTGACATGTTTAAAAGTGTGCATTTTGAGATGTTAGCATGTGTCGGGGCGTGTGTCACCGTCTGTGTTTCCATACGGGGGATTGTTTCTAGTGTTGTTGCCCCATTCTGGGCAGTGTTTGACTTTTATCAGACATTTGTGGGCGGGGCTGAACTCTGAGGCGCTACAGCCGAAAGGTGCCTGTAAATAGCTTTAAACAGCTTTATGTCCTCCCCTCGTGCTCTCTGTCCTGCACAGGGTTTAGCAGGAGAGGGCACGAGAGCAGAAGTACGTGAACCCACAGGAGTCTTTGAGCAACATGGACGCCTTCTCTGGATCACAAGCTGCAAAACGCTGCTTGATTTGTGAAAATCTGATGTATATTTACTTCAAAACCTGCTGTAAAGATGATGGAATGAGTCGCTTCTGTAAACAATGACTGCGGCCCGCAACCCACGCATCACTAGGGTGTTTGTGTTTGTGTGTGTAAGTGTGTGTGTTTGTGATTTACAGCAAATTCTGCAATGTGGCAAATGTGAGAGGAGTTTGTCTGCGTGTGTTTGAGGGAGGAATATCCACTCTCGACTGCAGAGAGCGGTGAGAACGGCTCATTCTGTGGAAGCCCTTTTCTCCATTTGAAGCTTCTTTGAAGCTAAAATAAATGGCCACGACTTGTCCAAATATGATCAGACTTCCATGTGTTACACATCGTTGGAAAGCTTGGAGACGACACCAGTGGCGTAGCAAGGGTACCAGGGGGCACATTGCTCTCTTTCTCCTGACAAGCGCGTGAGGGAGGGGCTGGGCTCATGGGGCCCTCTCAGGGAGTTTGTGACAGCCAATCGTCGTTGCAACTGCTGCTGCAGTGACTGTATTCTTTTGGTCGTTTCTGTCACATCTGTTGGCCCTCTGGGGCCCTGCTGGCTTGGGGGCCCCAGGCAGCTTCCTGTCTTGCCTAATGCCAAGCTACGCTTCTGGCCGACACTTTTACAATCTGTGAATGACTGAAAATGCACCCGGGACCAACATGTGTTTCAACTTTCTATGATCAGTCACATATTTGAGTTAAAAGGTTTTGCTCAGAGGGATTTGGGATTTCTTTGGTTTTTAAATTAGGGAACAAGTCAAATTTAAATATTTCCTTGTTTTATGGGTTCAAAGCTCAATAAAGTCCGTCCCACGTCGACAAAATATTATAAATAAGCTTTGTATGGGGCGAGTTTGGTTGTTTTCACTCATGGAAACATCTGTGTTTCACCTGCAGCGTCTGGCCTTGAATTAAACCATTTCTTTACCACCTTTGAGGCGAGCGGTTCACGCCTGATTTGGCCTCCATTACCCTCAACACCCAAAGCTTTTGTGATTCCGTTTATTTCCCCATGAGATGTGCAGTGACTCCCGGTGTCCAGCAGGGGGCAGCATCAGGCATGTTCAGGGCCTGAAGCTCCAGGAAGTCATTGACCCTGTTTGATAAAGTTTATATATTCAGCTTCACAGTTTTTGGTCCGGTTCAGTTCGGGACCCGGGCGCCGTAAACAGGGGGTGGGGAGGCGGCGGTAGCACCAAAGCAGCAGCAGCAGCAGCTCCGTCCAGACGTCAGCTCAGCGCAGGAAGCTCAAGAGTGTTGGATCAGCGCGGTGTCCACTGGAAAACTCCAGCAGCGTCCACACCACTCAGGCTTATATTCACAAACAGCCTTTAACCAACTCAGGAAGCTTCTCACAGAACTTACACCAAAACCTGATCCAAAAACCAGACTGATGTTACAAAGCAAACAACATGAACATTATCAATCTGGATTGACTCCCTTTGAAATCATTTGTTTGATGCTTGTTTTTCGCCAAAATGCCCTGATCTTGATCCGCTCACAGACACAGATGCTTTGATTGTGAAATGAATGAACTTTAGGGCTGGGACAATGTCATTCTGCAGTATATTTCATTATGTATGTTGTAGTTTATATAGTAATAAGTGTATAGTGTGAAGATTTTAAATTTCAACAATCTGACTTTTCAGAGCCTGGTACAAGTGTCTTTTCTACTGCAACTTAGTGCATTCATTTGAACAGGTAAAATTTCTGTTTTGATGACCATTAGCCTGATATTCCAGAGCCAATCACATTTGCACTGACCTCAATCTGGGACTGTGCCGGTTTGAATAGTTTTGGGAGAGGACGCTCGTTTGGAGCAGCATTTACAGCTGATTAGATCAAGAAGAACCACAGATCCACTAAATGTTTAGTTTGTAGTAAAGTTTTGTGTTTGTGTTTTGTGTTGCAGCACCTCATGTTTTCTTTTTGTCATCGCCGCGTTGTTGATTAGTGGCTTTTTTGCCAGAATCAATTTTGGTGAAGGCTGGAGTGCTCATGTGGTCCTTTAATGTTGCACGTTAAAAAATGTACCATGTAAAATCATATACATTCATGTTTTTTCTGCTTCTTTTACAAAAATCTCCTGTTGCCTTCGGGTCATAATGCCCTGAAAGCAACACAAGGGATGGATTCCGGTATGTTTGTAAACTCACAAATACACCAGCAAGGAAACATCACGTCCGGTGTGCGGTGATGTTAGATGGATGTTCTGATTCCACATTAGCTTAAACCGAGAGAGAAGCTCGACTCACGGCTTGAGTCGGTCAAAAACTGCCCTTTTTTACAAATATCAGCACTGGGTAATTCTGGGGCGAGCCAACAGGGGGCGATGTTTGGCAGACTCAGAATTCGGGCTCCCACTTTCCACTCTGGTTAGAGACCGTCAACAAGTTACTATAGTAAACTCAATGGAAAAACAATGCTTCATTTTACTCCAAAGCTTTAAAGACGTTTGACCCAAACACCACAAATCACTCTTGAACATTGAGGCTCCTCATGGGCCACTAGTGGTAACACTGTGAAGTGAGTCATTGAAGAAAAATGACCCGTTGTGTTTCCATCGAGTTCAGTATAGTAATTTGTTGACGGTCCCTAACCAGAGCAGAAAGAGCCGGGACATTCTGAGCACAACATGCCAAACATCTCCCCCTGCCGACTCACAAGAGCATCACCCGGTGCAGATATTTGTTCAATGGGTATTTTTTTATTCAAGAATAGAAACTATAATTATTCAAATGAATGCAATACCTTTCTTTACCATTTAGTGTGAGAGAAAGACATTCTTCCTACAGTTGTGGGACCTCTTCACAAATACACAAAACAAAACCTAAACTTCTTCCTGTGACGCTGTCGGACACAAACGTGAGTGTGTGGACGCAGAATCAGACGGAGCTCCTTTACACCATGGACGTGATCATCAGCGTAAACGATCAGGTTTGAGGCGGATTGTTGGCCGTCCTGAAGATTAAAGGCCGTTCCCGCAGCTTTGGAGAGTTTCCTCACACAGAAGACACTGACACCAACACAAGGCTGTAAACGCCAGGGATGTAACGGGGAAACTGGGGTTCAGGGTTCACCCCGAGGCCCGTATTCTGCTCAACCTTTAACCTACTCCGGGACACACTCGGATATGATGTTTTCTTCTTCTCACTGTGCCCTCCAAAAGTCTACTGCTTCTTTCAACAGCAGCACTTACGATACTTGGTTTTCGAGACCGATAAATAGACCATACTCTTTCCGATACCTGTTCTAAGATATTTGTCATATAGGTCCAGAAAACAGAAGAATAAAGTGTGGAAGATCTGCAAGTTTACAATATCAGGTTCATGTCCAACGTCGAGAAATGTGTGGAAAATGAGGAATAATTAGGGCAAAAAATGGAAAATAAATTGGGGGAAAATGAGGGAATATCTGAAAAATTGGGACAAAAATAAGAAAATGGAAAAAAATCAGAACATGAGACGTAAGGGAAGCTCAGCAGAATACGGACCTTTCAGACATTAACCATCTGATTGGACATTACCATTGTAACAGTAGAGTTACCTGATTTTGATAAAACATACAGGTCCAATCAGTAAATCCCCAAATGCTCCTGGTTTTGTAGCTTGTAGTGCGGAATATTTGCTATAGGTGAGAGTGCAGAACATTAATGTGCCCCGTTACATCCCTTTGAAAAACAATAAGTAAAACTTTGGTGAAACTTCAAATCTTCCGGCGACTTTCCCGGTCCATTTCCAGGTTTTCCATGTTTTCCATGTTTTCCATGTTTTCCAGGCTGCGCGGGAACCCTGAGGCAGGTCTGTGTATTATCTGGCCGTGGACTTCTCCCGGGCCGGGGGTTTTCCTTTGGGCACGGGCTGCACCGACGCTGCCGCCGCTTTGGGCCGTGAGCGGGGGGCGGAGGCGTCCTGGGAAGCGCTGCGTCTCATGCCCGCGGTCAACGCCTGGCTCCGGGGCTGGAGGACGGGCATCGTGGGCTGCCTGGAGGGCCGGTGTGGCGAGGGGCTGCGGGCAGACGGAGACATATGACATATTTTACTTGAATTTTCTGAAGATTTCTGCAGTAAAATCAGTTGAGCATCATTACACAAGGAGTCGGCAAAACAAGGAATAAAATCCTAGTGAAAGTTTTGTGTCACATCCACAGTGATCATTATAATTCCTTTACAAAAGTAGCTTATGGGACACATGGTAATACAGGGATCTCCAACCAGCCCTTTGTAGGTCACTCAACAAACACAATAGTACGGCAATACTTTCAATACTTGTGTTTGGAGGTATTTTTATCCTGCACTCCTTTGTTTTCCAGGAACAGTAACACAGCACTTTGTTACATTTAGTGTTAGTTTTCAGTCTTAACACTTCAATAAATGAGCTTTGGTTGATAAACTTTGGACGTGTGACTGGCGACCAAAGCTACAAAGCCCCAATGTTGCCCGGGTTATTAACCTCTTAACTCCCGCCTGAACCGAGAGGATCTTTTTCCTCACGTCATCAGATTTTTTTTCCATCATTTTTTTTTGTTGGGTATTCAACTCATTTTTGTAACTTTTTAGTCATTCTTTGTCACATTTTTGTCATTTTACATCAATTTTTGGTCACATTTTGTCCCTTTTTTGGCATTTTTTGGTCAAATTTGTATCACATTTTTGTCATTTTTTTGTCATATTTTTGTCATTTTTTTGTCATTTTTTTGTAAAAATTTTTTGTAAACATTTTTTGTAAACATTTTGTAATTTTTTTAGTCAATTTTTTATCAAATTTCTGTCATTTTTTTGTCCATTTTTTGTCATTTTTTGTCAATTTTTTGTCATTTTTCCGTAATTTTTTTAAAAAAAAAAGGTCACATTTTTGTAATTTTTTTGTCAAATTTTTATAATATTTTTGTCAATTTTTGTCACACTTTTGACATTTTTTCGTCAATTTTTCGTCAATTTTTGTCACATTTTTGTCAATTACTTGTGACATTTTTGCCACTTGAATGTTTTCTCCCTTTTTTGTCACATTTCCATCATTGTTTTCGTCTCAGTTCTGTCACTATTTTCACAGCTTTCTTCCAGAAGCTTTTGGATGGGGGTAAAGCCAAACTGGAGAAAATGTGCTCGGTTCAGGTGGGAGTTAATGGGTTAAAGCAGAACTTTTGCCCCTTTAAGTCCACACTGCAGGTGTCGTGTCATGTTGTGTTTTTTTACTCCGTATTTGTCCGTGAGAGTAAATACTACGCTGAGAAAAGACAAAGGGAGAGAGGGATATTGCTGGGTTTCAGGTGACACAGCGTTCTAAAGGCCTGTAATATTATACAGAGGTAAAATGTTTGGTCTTGTACAGAGAGATAATGGACCCAGAGACTGATATTCTGATCATTTTTGTAGTTCATGCATTTAATGCGACTTGTGAAAGTTCTGAAAGCCAGCATAGAGATCACTTTAATCCAAACTGATATAGTGGTCAATGATTTTACTGTTTCAACACACTATGTATTTCTGTTAAAGCAATAATATAGATTGATTTCCCCCTTGTTTCGAGCTGGCACTGCACCTGGGGCTGTCTAGGCGACTGTGGGCGGAGCCGAGGAGGCGGAGCGGCGTTCGGGGGCCGTTGGAGGAAGCGGCGCCGGGTCGAGTGCAGGAGGCGGACGAGGAGCGAGCGGGAACTGATTTACTGGGTTTACGCTGAGAGCCGGCGACGCTCAGGGGAACTCTCTGAGACCTGGGAAAGAGACAGGTTTGAAAAGGTTGGACACAGAAGCAAAGCATTAAATAACGGACAGAGCGAGGGGGAGCCCTGGGAAACACGGAAGAGAGCGGCCATGTTGGAGCGGCCATGTTGGAGCGACCTCAGACAAAACAGTCGACAATCATCTCCGACTAAACATCATGAAGAAAGAGTTTTTTTGTACACATTTTTGTAATTTTTTTGTCACATTTTTGTCATATTTTTGTCATTTCTTTGTCATTTTTTGTCACTTTTTTGGCATTTTTTTTCATTTTTTGTCACATTTTTTGTCACATTTTTGTCATTTTTTTGTCACATTTTTGTTATTTTTTCCGTCAATTTTTTATCACATTTTTGTAATTTTTTTGTCACATTTTTGTCATTTCTTTGTCATTTTTTGTCATTTTTTGTCACATTTTTGTCACTTTTTGGTCACATTTTTGTTATATTTTTGTCATTTTTTTGTCATTTTTTGTCACATTTTTGTCATTTTTTGTCACATTTTTGTCATTTTTTTGGTCAAATTTTTATCACATTTTTGTCATATTTTTGTCATATTTTTGTCATTTTTTTAGTAATTTTTTTATCAAATTTATGTCATTTTTTTGTCATTTTTTATCACATTTTTGTCATTTTTTGCAATTTTTTTTGTAATTTTTTTGGTCATTTTTTGTCACATTTTTGTCATTTTTTTGTCACATTTTTATCACATTTTTGTCATTTTTGGTCATTTTTTTGTCACATTTTTGTAATTTTTTTGTAATTTTTTTGTCAATTTCTTGTGACATTTTTGCCACTTTTTCATGTTTTGTCTGAGCGACCTCAGACAAAACATTCGACAATCGTCTCCGAGTAAACATCATGAAGAAAGAGTTTGAGTTTTTGAGTTTTCTGAGGCCTCCAGCACCTCCAGCTCCTCCAGCACCTCCAGCTCCTCCAGCTCCTCGCCTTAAACAAATGCATGATTGTGGTTTGAAAAGACGCCGCGAGCTTTCATAATTAGCTCAGTGCAGATGCGTTCGTACCCGCCGGTGGCTTTGGCCGCGCCCGCCTCCGGGGCCGTGCGGAGGGGGTTGACAGCGGCGGTCGTCAGCCCAGCCGTGGGTCTCCTGATGGGGGTCAGAGGCCGGGGGATCCTGCTCCTGCCCTCCTCTGTGGTCCTCAGCCTGGAGCTCCTCCGGGACTCGTCGGAGGTGTAGTCTGGGGTCAGAGATCCACAGCATGTTAAAACCCTCTCCCACAGATGATAAACCAGCAAATACTCATTTATTTTACTGCCAGAGTCGATGAGCAGGAGGCAGAGAAACCAAAATATTTACGATTAATGTTACTTTAAAATAGATACTCTTAAGTAGAAGTATAAATGAAATGCTTATGAAATGGTTCCAGGACAGTAACCTTCAACTTAACGTAAATAAGACAAAAGAAATGTGCTTCAGCAGCCAAAGGAAACTGGAGCCGTCAAATCCACTGTTTGAACCACTTCAGTTGAACGGACATGATGTAGAGCAAGTGACTCAATATCTAGGAACAATTTTGGACAATTCTTTCACATTTAACGAACATGTTGACTAAAGCTCAGCAAAGGCTTTTCCTGCTGCGTCAGCTGAGAGGTTTTGAAGTTAGTGACCAAATCTTAACAAGGGTTTATCAGTGTTTAATTGAGAGAGCACTGATATTTAACATAGTCTCTTGGTTTGGTCATTTAACTGTCAAAAACAAAGCTAAACTTGGCAGAGTTGTTAAACAGGGCAGTAAAATAACAGGCCAAGAACAAACCAGTTTATCTCAGCATTATAGTAAAGCAGTGCGTCGTGTCTGTATTAAGATCACAGATGACGAAAGCCGTCCATTGTCCCGTCACTTTGAGCTCCTTTAGGGCAGAGACACAGACTTCCTTGTGCCAAGAAAAATGTAACAGGAACTCTTTTGTTCCCTTTGCCATCAAGGAGCTGAATAGGTTGTAAGTATTAATGTCGTTCAGCCAGTCTGTTCCTTTTTCCTTTCCTTAATGAAGTGAACCTGCTGTTACTGTGTCTGCAGTGAACTGATTTTATAATGAGCTGATTTTATTATGTACATTGCTGGGCAAATGTATTAGAATGCATGAGCAAGCCAAAGGCAAATTTCTGCCATCATTGTGCATGGTAGACAATAAAGTTTTTTCTATTGTATTGTATTGCTGGGTTGCAGGTGACATCACAGCATTCTAAAGGCCAATGCTATTGTATGGAGGAAAAATTATTTTGTTTTTGAGGAAATTTTTGGTCTTGTACAGAGAGATCATGGACCCAGTGACTGATATTAATGATCATTTTTCTAATTCATACATTTTCTTTTGAGCTACGACTTGTGGAAGTGTAATGCTGTTAATAGGAAAAACTGGCTCCTGCCCCCCGCTGGGCCCGATGACATCATCACATTCTAGAACCTGCAACCCAGCAATTGTATTGTATTGCATTGCATTGCATTCTATTCTATTCTATTCTATTCTATTCTATTCTAGTGTGTGTAGTGTGTAGTAGTGACAATATTTATTGAAATAAGCGTAAAAATTCTGATTTATGTTTCATTAAGACATGACTTTTGAGAAACAAAACATGAAATAATGTAAAAATTAGAGATCCAGGTATTTTGCTTGAGACTTTTTCTTTTAAATTGGTAGCATTTATTTGAGCATGGGCAAACAGCATCAACACTTGGTGTCTGAAGATATTTCAGTACCTGCTTTTGATACTTTTATTTTTTTGTACATTAAACTTTTTTTCTAATGCCATACTGGTTTCGTTTGCATTAAGACACATTGGACACAAATTTAGCTGAAACATAGTTAAAACAATTATATTGAAGACTATTGAAGAGTTTATAGTTTCACTTGCTTATTGGACACTGACAGGAAGTGACATAATTACAGGCAAACAGCTTTAAACTGTTGCCGACCATGTTAAGTCAATGGGAAATGAGTCAAACGGCTCTGGAACTTCACCTTTGTCTATGTCACTTCCCATCAGCAGCGTTTCTTCATTTATTTTCTGCTTCACAGAAGTGAAATATTAATTATTACTTACAACAGATGTCACTCATCTAAATAAGTCATAAACATTCAAACCTGTCATATGCACTTTAATGGTACCATGCCCTATACTTTTGGGACTCTTCTTTTGGCGACGTTATGCAGTTATCGTTAAAATGGATGAGATTTACTCTGCACATTGGATCATTGAACCTGCAGCTGACTTCAAATGTTTTGGGGATTTAACACTGGGCTGTCTCTTCACAAAGACACTACAGCTCATGGGAGAGTGACTGTGGATCCGAACATTCTTCCGAAAACTGGTTGTAAAACTGGTTAATCTTGACTCCCTAAAGAGAACCGGTGTGAGCTCGGCAGCTGCAGCCTCCTCACCGCGGCTGTGGTCGTCCTCCGAGCCCGTGTTGCGTCTCTCATCGTCTCCCGATGACAGTGAGGAGGAGGTTCCGGACAGCACCCTCCTCCTCCTCATCCAGCGGCCCTGCTGCCGCTCCACCAGGACCCGGGCCAGGTCCAGCTGCCGCGCCCGCCGCTGCAGCCGCACCCGCGCAGACGAGGAGCGCTCCGAGCCGGAGTCCTCCTCAGAGATCAGCACGGGGATACGACTGCGCACCCGGGGCTTCTCCTCCACCGCCTGCTCCGGCTCCGGCGGCTCGTCTGAGGGCGGGGCCGGCGCTTCCTCCGGCCGTGGAGACTCCTGTGTTTCAACAAGCGTACAGGGAAGGACAGAGTTACCGTAAATGCTCTAATAGAGGCCGGGGCCTTTATTTACTCAAGGGCATCTCGGACCAGGCCTTTATTGGAACCAGGCCACAATTAGAGACAGGCCTTTATTTCTATTTGAGCAAAACGGACGACCAGGAAAATGAAGAGAAACGAGATTTGTGTCCATTTGCACCTAAAATATTAGGTTCATTTATTAATTAACATTTCAAACCCTCTCCCAGCGGCTGGAATATTGACGCCTTTTATTTTGTCTGGACAACAGGAAGTGTTTCGTTGCTGTTAGCGGAGCTTTGACATCAATGTCACTGCAGGTTTCTGTTTCGTTTTTACCGGACCGGATTATTTGTTGTTATCTTGTGTAAAAGTTGAGTTTAGACGGAGCGTTTGTGTTTGTGATCGATCATGAGACTGACCCGAGAGAAGACGAGACGCTCGCGCTGATGGGAGGAGTTATTTTGAGGCGTGGGACTGACCTGCACACGGAGCAGCTGGACGTGCTTTGAAGACGCGATGGAGACTTTATTAAAACCCTGGAGGGTCACACAACATTTGTTGCTCTGTTTCCAAATATCGTCACAGGAGGTTTGAAAAGTGGCTAAATCTGTGTCAAAGTTACGCTCGGATCAGCTCCTCCGCAGCGTCCCCCTCGGCCCGGGTTCCCGTTTGTTACTTCCTGCACGTGAGTTTTCATTTACACCAGTATGAGACAAATTCCTAACATGGGGAATATTTCTACTGCTATAGTTTCTAATAAAAGCCCCGGCCTGTTTTAGAGACCGGCTTTAATTTGCCTCCGCCAGCCGCGAACCCGGCCTCTGTCAGAGACCCGGCCTCTGTCGGAGACCCGGCCTCTGTAAGAGACCCGGCCTCTGTCGGAGACCCGGCCCTGTCGGAGACCCGGCCCCTGTCGGAGACCCGGCCCCTGTCGGAGACCCGGCCCCTGTCAGAGACCCGGCCTCTGTCAGAGACCCGGCCTCTGTCAGAGACCCGGTCACTGTCGGAGACCCGGCCGCTAATGGAATACAGGCCAGTATTAGAGAATTTACGGTAGTTAAAGGAACTGGTGCTGCAATCCCAAAGGATGATGTGTGAGTGTTATTTCATGTATTTTACCAGAGTTCAGGCCCTCATACCTTTGGATTTGAACCACCCAAGCTCCAAGATCGGTCAATAAATAACTCGCTCTTACCTGTGGCTCCATTTTGTCCTGGACTGGGGAGACGGCGTGGACCTCTAGAGTCAATCCATTCTCTGCTGGAGTCTCTTCAAACCTGGCCACGCCCTCGCCTCCCGCCTGGTCCTCGCCTCCCGCCTGGTCCTCGTCTCCCGCCTGGTCCTCGCCCCCCGCCTGGTCCTCGCCTCCCGCCTGGTCCCCGTCTCCCGCCTGGCTCAGCGCGGCCAAGAGCTCGGGGTCTTTGGCCGGGTGCCCGTTGGAAGACATGACGTTGAGGTGCGAGGTCTCTGCGATGTGGATGAAGGTGCGCTCCACCTTGGTGAAGGGCGGGGAGGCCGGGGCGATGGGCGTGGAGGGCCGCAGGTCGGACCTCAGCGCGGGCGACAGGCGGCCGGTGTCCGGGGGCTCCAGCTGCAGCGTCTCCCCCACCGGCGGCCGCTCGTTCCGGGGCGTCAGGGCGAACGCCGTGGCCAGCTCCGGCTCCAGACCCGCGTCGCCGCCCGAGGGCGACTTCCGCGTGTCGCCCGGGGAGAACAGCACCAGCGTTTTCGAGGCGTCCTCCAGGTCCTGGTCGTTTTCAGCGGCTGAAACCTGGACAAGACACAAACAGACTGTTCAGTAATGCTTCACTTATCTACCTCTGAAAACTCCAGGATGTTCATGTGCGTCTCATGAAAGTGTCCATTCTGATGTGAAGCAATGAATGAAGGCAATGAAGAGTTTCCTAAAGCAACACAAGCACATCTGCACCTTGTGTCCCCTCTGGTCCTCGGCCATCAGCGTGGAGTGCGCCGCCTCCTGGCTGCGCTCCGTGCTCTTCTGACTGGCCTCGCTGTTGGACTCGCTCTTGGTGACGTCGTCGTCCCGCGGGCCCGGAGCCTCCTCTGCGGCGGCGGCGGCGTCCGGCGTGGCGAAGCTGCGGCGCGCGGGTAGCGTCCCGGTGAGCATCACGGTGAGGAAGTCCGCGCGCTGGGCCTGGAGCTGAGGCAGGATGTGGAAGTGCTGCTTCTCGTCGTCGCGGCCTTTGGTGCGGTAGTCGGGGGACGTGGGGGACGGGGGCTTCTCCGTGGGGGACATCACCGCCGCCTGGACCGGAGAGAGACACGGTTAGCCACCAAAGAGCTTATGAAGGTGATTTTATTTGGTAAGAACAGTCAATGAACACACGAGACACTCACACTCATAATCACAAGCACTCATTCTGACGCCAGTTTTGTTCTTATTTAGTTATGAATCTGGGACGATGCAATCAACATAGTTTCAATTCAGGTTTTCAGCCTGTTCCTGGTTGGGTCTTTCTACACAAATTTACAATGGTAAAATATAGTAATAAAAATGTATACAAAAGTTCCGATCACACACAAACAGTACAACTAAGTCAGAGCTGTTGTTTTCAGTTTTCAAGACTTAAGATCGTAGAAGTGAACATTTGAAACTCCTACATGGTCTTCAGTTCTGTAGGTGATGAATTCCACAGCTTTGTACCTTTGTTCCTTTGTGTTTTAGCAGCTTTTGTACCAGAGCCGCCCTGGGACAAACTGACAGAGATGCAGTGTTAGCCGTCTTAGGACAAAAATGATTTTAGTTTCGTCACATTTCAGTCATTTCTTAAAACAGAGAAAACTCCTGAAGCGGAAACAGCTAGACTTTCTGGGACACTGTATAAGGAAGGAAGGGTTGGAATTGGTTTTCGTCACAGGTAAAATCAATGGGAAGCGGGACAGAGGGAGGGAGAGAAACGCTTCCCTCGTGAATCACTGTCTGGACTGGAATGGACAACATCTTAAAGGAACAGGCCAGCGTTTTTACATACTGAGATATGTTCTTACCTTAGCTTTGACGAGTTCTTTAGGACCTGTCTGATCTTCACCCGTGCCTTCAGTCACGTAAACACAGAGCAGACGGCGTTAGCATTTAGCCTCTCCCTCTCTCCTCTATAGCTCCAAAACAGGTGAAGATAGAAGCTACCAAGCTCTTCCACGTTTTCCCTTAGAAAATCCACATTGTTTAATTTTGTGTAATTATACTTTGCAGTGGAAAACTTCACGTAACCATATTTAAATAGGGGAAACGTGGAAGACCTTGGTAGCTTCTATCTTCACCTGTTTTGGAGCTATAGAGGAGAGAGGGAGAGGCTAAATGCTAACGCCGTCTGCGCTGTGTTTACGTGACTGAAGGCACGGGGTGAAGACCAGACAGGTCCTAAAGAACTCGTCAAAGCTCAGGTAAGAACATATCTCAGTATGTAAAAACGGTGGCCTGTTCCTTTAAGATGTTGAGACTGGCAAAGAAGAGAGACGATTGGCATTCCACGGTCACGCACGTCACATGACATGGCTCTGCGAGAGATTCATTACAAACTAAGTATTGGAAAAATAAGTATTGGAAATGGGGATGAAAATTGAAGGTCGTGCTAAGCTTTTCACAGATTCCTCCACAAAATGCAGAAATGTCCTGATTGTGATCATGACTTTTCCCGAAAGTGTCCGCTCTCCTCGTCCTCTGATCATCGCTTCCAGAGTTTTTATTAACTGCGCCGTCTGCACATTCGTTCATCAACATGCTTCTGCGTTCACAAACTATAAAGATGATATAAAGAAAAGATAAAGTCCCAGTTTGATCACAGTGAAGTCGCTCAGACCAGGGAGCTATAGGCACAGACTGCTCCTCGCTCACGCTCTGATGGCGAACGTCTGACAAACGGATTTCTCCAAGTTTAGTCTCGTCAACGTAAACTCATGAACGCAATGATGTCGATCGAAAGCACCACAGCAGAGACGTGGCTGTCGTTCTGTGTCCGTGGCCTGTCCAGCCTTACCTTGTGCAGCAAACTGGATCACCACAGATCGGTCACTACCGTCCCGAAGGAAATCCATTTTGCTGCAGGTGATACACAACCTCAACGTTTCTCTTTTCCTGCTTTTAGACTCCCCTGTCCCGCAAATACTTCTACAGTTCTGGCTGTAGAAGTATTGACCCAACTTCTTCCGTCTCAAACACCTTGACATTGACCTGACACATACTTCGTGAGGAATCGTCTTCAAGTCCAGAACCAAGAACCAGGCGAACACCGACATCGTATTTTCCCCAAATGTGTTTATTTGACCGTAGTTTGGTTGTACACAAGCTTCTTAAAGATTGTCTAGATACATACATTGATAAAAAAGGCACAAAAATGCATTGCAGTTGTTATTTTTCGACAGCACGCAGTCAGATGTCTTCAAGTGTTTTCCCTTGGGTAAAGTATTCACAAACGGCCTGTACAAACATGCGATTCGGCGCGAACTGCAAACCTATCCATGGCTCTCTGCGCTTCTGTACAACGTGTATCGCTGCGTGTTTACAAAAAGAGTCCTAAGTACATGCTCCGAAATCATACAAGCGGCGTCTGTACAGCCTGGGGATGCGGTACAAAAAGAAAGGCCAGCGTGTATTTTACAAGTGAGAAAGCGACGCTCCGGAGGAAAAAAACCCTGTCCTTATTGCATTGGATTTACACGGGACGCTCGGATATATACAGGAGAACAATGTACAGATCGCAAATCAACGAAATCCGTGAACGCGGCAATCGATCCGATGGGTTTTGAAGACTTTGGAACAGAAAAGGTTTGATTCCAGGACATTGTCGAGTCTGAAACGCCGTCGGGCAACCGGGATTGTTCGTGATTATGTTTGTACAAGCGGAGATGAAGTGGATTCCGTGTCTGCAGATGTGTGGAGAAGACGTCTGTGATGAAACGCAGGAGAACAATGCAACTCTCGACTCTCCTCGTCCTATTGTACATGCTTTGGGTTCAGCCGGAGTCTCCCTTAAATCAGGGAAAACAGGAAAACTCCCCACTGAAAGCCGTCGCTATCATTTAGGAACTGAATGGGTTTAAATACATGGGAGCAACGTCTGCGTCACTAAGAAGGTCAGAAGAATCTCTCATCCAGTGAAATGAATGGGCAGAGGTCGACTGAGAACCTTAAAGGAACAGTTTATACAGAAATGGAGAGGAGAATGTGGCACCATGTCGTCCCTATGATGTTTATGTGGAATTTAAAACCGTATTTGAATTAGAAAAGTATCTTTTGTGTGAGAATGTCTCCCACAGACGCGCCATTTGTAATTTAAGAACCGGAAACAATCGACTGGCAAAAGTAGTGGTTGATACAAAGGTGTCGTTATTGTAATCTCTGTAATGATAATGTTGTCGGTGATGAGTTTCAGTTACTGTTTGAATGTTCAAATGCGGAAGTTGTCGTCAATAGAGAAAAGTACTTGCCAAAATGTTATGTAAGACACCCTTCAATGTTTAAATTAATTTCACTTGTGCAAAATCAAAGTCAAAATGTGATTAGTAAATTTGGTACCTTTTGGAAAAAGGTTCTTCTTCTGTTAAAATGATGTTTGTTATTACTTTGTTCTGTTTTGTTTTTGTGAGCACTGTTTTCAGTGGTCGGTGGTTGTTAGCGCTGAAATAAAGAAAGTAAAGAAAAACGGCTCATGAGTGATATTCATCTGTGGAATCTGAAGATGCAAAGGAAGTGAAGTGTGGCTTCAGATCATTCACAGAGAAGACGTTAACGCTTAGAAACTGTCACGTGGAACCGAGACTTTTGTTGGTTAATACCAAAAAATATATATATATATTTTTGTATGATCAGAACGAAAGAGAGATTAGCCTTGGTATAACTCTTATGTACCATATGGTGTATTTATTTATTTACGACTGTAAATGATAAATCCTTTATTTATTTATTTTTGGTAGACTGTAAATGATGAAATTCTTTGACATTTTGTACGATCAAAAACGATTTATATCAATATATAAGCACAGACTCATGCATCGGTTTCTTGCATGAGTCTAGCGGAAAGTTTTTGTGATGATTACTTGAATGAGAGATAAGGGGTAGGTTTACTATATATTCTTGAACTTCTTCCTACTCCTTTTGCAGCACAAAGTCTTGGTTTTTTTTTGTCTTTATATACATATACATATATACATACTTTTTCTGCTCAAATGAATAAATAAATGAAAATGAAATAGTCACATTTCAACAGGAACTGGACAGACCTGAGCCCAGTTCATTTTGAGGGGGGTTTGCGTTTCAAGTGCCTTTAGAAGAACATGTCCTGGAGCAGTTTGGAATTGTCCCAAAGGAGGCGCTGTGGGGCTACATTCATGCGCTTAATGCAGAGTGCAAACTACTTTATGCTCATTTCAAGTACTACATTTTAACAACCCATGAGGCAAAGCAGTGGATTTTACAAGCGGTAGATGCTTTGTAAATGTTTTCAAACAAGAGATGCATCGTCTCATAGGAGTCCCAGACCAGCTTTTCACCAAAACAGGTAAGCACTTGGCTAAATAAGGCAAATGTTTGTTTCTCAAGTGCATTTAAGTGCATTCTCCCCTTGTCTATATCTAAATGTTACGTCTCTTTCTCTCCAGACCCGGGGTTGAAGGGGTCTGAGGTTGGAGCGCTCTGGACCCTCCCTTTTGGCTAACAAAACACCAGCTCCTGTCGAAGTGCGACTAATGTCATTAAATCTGTGGCTCTGAGATCGTTTGAGCTAAATTTCCACGGTTCATTCAGCAGCTAATCTTCTGCGTTAATGTGCGTTTGAGACTCCCTGAATCATAATTGAGGCCTAAACCTGAGCACGTTTAATCAGGCGGATGATTTGCTGATTAAAGAAGTCACAGAGGGCTGACGCATGGCCACCAGGGGGAGCTGTTCCCCTCTAATGAGCCCTGAAAGGGAGTAGCAATCAATAAACTGGCTTTTATCGTTTCTCTCGAAATAAAATGGTTCCCAGTCGTCTCCTGACAGTGAACTGATGAGTTTGTGAGCGAGACTGGACGTTTTCCTGTGGCTCTGACACTGGCAAGGAATATTTTAGCCCCAGAACGAGAAATGATCAGAGATTTCCTAACTGCCACCAGACTAATTCCCCTCTTGTTTCACCCAGAGCCGTCACGGGACTCGCCAAAAGTGTCCGGACGTTGCTCCAATCGACAGCCCGGAGTGACAGTAAGAATGCAAGAATGAGAGCGCTAACCAATTATCCCAAAAAACAAGTATTATCAACCATTTAACCGCAGAAACAATCAAACAATGGTTTTAGTTGGTCAACCAAACTTGAGTTCCAGTACGTCACGCCAAACTTTCATCACAATAAGCCGAGAAGAGCCCAGTAAAGTTGCATTGTTCCCATTTAGTTCCTATTGTCTACCACAAGTGTTTCAGGTCCAATATCTCGCTGCAGTGACCAGTCTTTTAGTGCTATGGTACGTATTTATATATTTACAGAAGGATCACAGGCGTTTCCAGTCGGACGTGGTGTTTCGAAGCGTTTGGCGTCGCAGTAACAGTTTTGATCATTGAACAGTCAAACCGGCTGTGTCCAGAACCGCCCCCCGGTCCTACGCAAAGCCATACAGGACTTACAGTGTTCAGCGTCGGCCGAGAAGCTGCGACCTTTAGCAAAAGCCCCGCCCCCTTTGTGACTGTGCTGAATGGGTTTAATGGACTGTGAATGTGCAACGAAGAGGCTACAACTGTCGAGGCTAAAGCAGCGACCTCATGGGAAGTTGGAAAATATCCCTGGAGCTCCTTTAATCCAAAAGCACAGTCGTTTGGCCAGTTCTCTTCTTTTGTTAGTGTAGTGTTGTTGAAATCTGAGCGGTGTTGTGAAATGAGCTGGCTGAAATCTGGGGAAGCGGCTCAGTGACGCCCGAGCAGACGGCTCGTGTAACACCTCATTTGAAAGACCCACAAAACTGAGCTTTTTCCTCGCGTTGTTGCTCTGTTGTGTCACCTTTTGTATGTTTTTGGTTGAATTTTTGTCACTTTTTGGTGAGTTTTTGTCACATTTTTGTCACATTTTTGTCACATTTTTGTCACATTTTTGTCACATTTTTGTTGCATTTTTGTTGAATTTTTGTCACATTTTTGTTGAATTTTTGTCACATTTTTGTCACATTTTTGTCGCATTTTTGTCACATTTTTGTCACATTTTTGTCACATTTTTGTCACATTTTTGTCACATTTTTGTTGAGTTTTTGTCACATTTTTGTTGATTTTTTGTCACATTTTTATTGAATTTTTGTCACATCTTTGTCACATCTTTGTCACATTTTTGTTGAATTTTTGTCACATCTTTGTCACATTTTTGTCACATTTTTGTTGATTTTTTGTCACATTTTTGTTGAATTTTTGTCACATCTTTGTCACATTTTTGTCACATTTTTGTTGATTTTTTGTCACATTTTTGTTGAATTTTTGTCACATCTTTGTCACATTTTTGTCACATTTTTGTCACATTTTTGTTGAGTTTTTGTCACATTTTTGTTGATTTTTTGTCACATTTGTGTTGAATTTTTGTCACATCTTTGTCGCATCTTTGTCACATTTTTGTCACATTTTTGTTGAATTTTTGTCACATCTTTGTCGAATTTTTGTCACATTTTTGTTGAATTTTTGTCACATTTTTGTTGAGTTTTTGTCACATTTTTGTTGAGTTTTTGTCACATTTTTGTTGAATTTTTGTCAAGTTTTAGTTGATTTTTTGTCACTCTTTGTTTGAGTTTTTGTCACATTTTTGGTGCTTTTTCCCCAAGAAGCTTTTTGATTAGGGTAAAGCCAAGATATTCCTGCAGATATTCCAGCAGCAGAAACAGCTTTATGTGACGATGTCCAGCAGAAGCAGCTCATGGAACTCCTGACAAATGACGAGACTGACGAACAAGTCTGTCCTTGGCTCAAGAGTCAGCAGTCTGTGGTTTCCAGCTTGTTTATCGGCTTTGAAATAGAAGAATCCGTTTTTATGGGAGGAGATCAGGTCCAGTGATATCTGACCCACCGGACGTTAGTATCACAGTCTTCAGCCGTATCCTCAGAGGACAACAGGGACAGGAACAAGAACTGAAGATCCAACAAGGACAGGACGTTCTTCCATGGTTTTGGAGTTCTCCCTTGGTGTTTAGAAGAGTGGATGCCCCTCTCGTTTCCATCCTTTTTTTCGCCTCTGTTGGACACTACATTTGCCTGAACATTGGTGTGGGCTTTACAAAACAACTCGATTGAATGTCTGATAGCAACGGTCTGAGGTAAGATTGGACCATGACCGTGAAGGGGCGGGGTTTTGCGAAAGTCAGACTTCTGGGAACTGGAACACGATGTAAAGTCACTGTCATCCCGTTTTGTGTTTGCCTCGTCGGACAGTCGGACACCGGGGGACTGAGGACACAGCCTGCGCGGAAACATTCTCCTTTTTCCATCTGAAGCTGCAACCCTCGGCGAGTGTAAACAAAGCGTGCAAAGTAAAAGTTTAGCAGCTCGTGGTACATTCTCGGTGAATTACTTTGTCCAGAAGCAGCGTGGAAATGGACTCGAAGTGAGCGGCGCGTGGTGCATATCGTAATGTAGCCCTTTAAGAAAAACAACAGTGAGGAGCTTCAAACGCCCACCAGCGCCAACAGCTAACAGCTAACGGCTAACAGCTAACGACTGCTAGCGGACGTTCAGTGGACAAACTCAGGAACGCTGATGGGTTCATGGATAAAACTGATGAATGTGTTCATTTGAAATCCGACCAAAGTTTCACTGAATCAGGTTTGGTCTTTTATGGCTAATGTGACCCTTTTTTAAAGAAGTATATAGATATATTTGTGTGTGTATATATATATATTTCACAACCAATAACATATATTTTTCTCTGACCACTGTATTCATGTATTTAGAGTGTTGGCTTTCGTGTATTCTGCGCCTGTGTTGTGGGGATGGGCGATAAGAGATTTCTTTTGTAATTCCATGGGAGCAACATCTACGTCCCTGAGGAGGCTAGCGCCCCCTTTGGGTGGAAACAGCAGCTCCATTGATAAAGACCAACAGAGAACTTTAATTTACAAATCGAAAGGTAACATTTGCTTGTGTAACTTTTTCGCTGGTTGCTATATAATGTCCTTACAGCTTCAGGTTTTAGTCTGGTCTTTTATATTGTTATTAAATTAAATTTACGCAACATTGATTTTGTCTGATTCATGGTTCACTCAGCAGCTAACTTACTAGCTGCTAATGCTAACGTTAATGTTTGTTTTAAGACCCAGAGAATCATAACTTAGGCTGAGAACGTTTAAAGCAGTACTAAGTAACTCGTGCCCCTAGAGGCCATAAGTGCCACTGCAGGTGTCGTACACAATGGAGATCCTTTTTTTTCTCTCAGACTTGGCTGTAAATACTGTTTAAGTGGCGCTAGCCCGCAGTTAGCTTTGCCCATTAGCCCGTTAGCTTCTTCTTCGTGATTCCATTAGTGTGTATTGGTGACTCCGACCCGGTGGCAGCGAAGTTTCAATCGTGTTTTTTCTGTCCAGAGACACCAGGGGGAGATGAAAGACCCTCCAGTCATCCCTTTAACACTTGTATTACCCCCAGAGGGACGACGGGAAGGAATTATTAAGGTAAACAGGTACAAAGTGCATAACACACGGCCACCAGGGGGAGCTGTTTCCCCAATAATGAGCCCTGACAGATACTGTAATAGAAAATAGCTCCCAATCATTTTCAGACAGTGAACTGAAGTGTCCATAATAAAGAACGGCCATTTCCTGTGGTTCTGACACTGGCTTGGAATGTTTTTCCCCAGAACGAGAAATGTTCTCCCACACGCACTAATGTCATTTCTAGCTCTTCTTTTCACCCAAAGGAGGCGCCAACTCTGCAAAAGGTTGTGATGTGGCTCCCAGCTACATATCACAGTATCCATGCTACACTGCCTCACCAAAAAGTGTCCTGTACCTGGATGCAACTGATCTTGTGCTGCTAAAGTTGGTTCAGGAACACTGAGATCAACACAACACCCAACTAAACACTGAATAATCTGGGTTTAGTGGATCATTAGGTGAGAATATCGGGTCCTGGAGGTAAATGAATGACTCAAGGGGTACATGAATCAAAAAAGGTCGGGAAATGTCATTATTCTGGAGTCGATCCGCCCATCCCCACTGCAGGCAGGTCCATTTGAGGAGTGTTTTAAACAAATGTAACTTAATGTGAGTTTACTGGGAAATCCTTTCTCTGTTTAACCTCTGAGTGACTTTAGCCTTTCGTAGAGTAGTGTTTGTGTTGTTTTTAGTGTCGCAAATAACATATAAAGTAAAAACACCTCACAGCACATCGACGCGTCACAAACAGAAAGTCTCCTCTACAGTTTTCTCGGGCCTCGTTTCATTTCCCTTCAGAAGCACAAACACCGTTACGAACATCTCATTTACATTTACGACCTTAGCCCTTGGTCAAAACGTCTCCGTCGGTTCTACACAAACATCGATAACCAACATTTAGATCAGAGGTTTTGAACCCGCGGTAGTCAGCCTTTTCCCTAAGACAATCTTTCACCAAGACATGAAATAACAACATAAAGAACTTAAGGCGAGACACTGCAGGTGAATAGGGAAAAAAATTAAATGCAGAGCTATCAATTTGAAACTTTTGCTGTAGATTACTGACATAAATATGAGACAAAAATGCATTGCACGTTTTCTGTCATTTTGCGTTTTCATCTTAACTTTAGGAAAAGTGTGGAGTCTTATGGAGCCACTAATGTGCAGATGTTGCACATGCGCCCGTCTTTAGCCGCCGCTGTCTCCCACAAAGGAAATGACCATATTTGGATTACAGCGTCATCTCGGTCACAGCCTTTCCTGCTACACGTGGATACCAAACATGTCAGTATTTGTGAATGAATAATCTAAAAACAATCCACGTTTTCACCTGCAGCGTCTCGACTGAAAGAGTCTAATGTACTGACAGAGATATGTTAACTTAAAGCGTTTAAAAATATTCTTCTGAATTCAATCATTTGCAAAATTTAAATATATGGAATTGTAATAAATAAATAAAAATATAAATTTACAAAATAAAATAAAAAATTGTGAAAAGGAACAAGAAGATTCTAATTAAAAATATATGATCGCTCCTGTACGTGTGCCTTATAGCGGACCTTAAACACGTCACAATCTTCTCTGTTCTCTCGTTTTCACATTTACACGAACTCATTGTGCGATAATTCAAAGACAAACGTGACTTCTACATAAAGCCGTGATGTGCAAAAACAAACCACACTGTTCTGGAAGACTTGGTTTGGTGTAAATCATTGTGAAACACACGTGTGGCAAAGTTTAAAGCCTGGACGCTGAAAACGGATTCATTAAAGTACTTAAGTACAGAAGTGGACGGTGAGGTTCCTTTATATATATTGCTCTGAACTGTTATCGACACATTGATCCGTCTGAAGCAGCGGATGCAACGTAAACGATTAAAGAAAAGCTTTTCACATTTTGTATTTTTATCAGGTCCCTCTGTCTCTGTGGACCTTGTGTTAGTAATAATAAAATCGGCCGATCAATAGATTTCATGGATTTTCCGATGTGTTTGTGCCAAGAGATTCATTAAAGTTGGGTTTACAGATTTGGTAAAGGAACCAGTTTTGTTGGGTTTTAACAATGAAATTGAACGACGTAATGAAAGAGTCTGGTCCTGTTATACGACACCGCTCTTATTTACTCACTGCGAAAGTGATCGAGGAACAAGTACGTTTGTCCTTGATTTGAGGAGACGCCAGTGGAACAAGTATTTTTGCAACCGAAGGCCCTTTACCTGAAATTCTTTCATTTGTGTGTTTGAAATGAGCCTGATAAGTGCAGCCTAACATTGTTTTATGATGTGTTTATGATGTGTATAGATTTGAAGACCCGAGCTGTCAATGTACGCAAGGCCATGGGAACCCAGGGTGCCGAAGGTGCTGCAGGGAAACAAGCAAACAATGGGAAACAAGCGCCCCTCCTGGAGCCGCCACCTGAACGTGGTGGAGGGTTTGAGCCCGAATGATCCTGGAGCTCTGCTGTCGGGGGCTTCGTGCCCCTGTAGGGTCTCCCAGGGCAAACAGGCCCTAAGTGACGGGTCAGACACAGAGCGGGTCAGAAGAGAGACCAACAGGCCCGGTCAGAACCATGAGTCCTTCTGTGGACCCACCACCTGCAGGGGGCGCCATAAGGGGCTGGTGCAATGTGATATGGGCAGCTCCAACAGCTGCCCCTACGAGTGGAAGGAACTGGATGGATGGATGGATGGATGGATGGATGGATGGATGGATGGATGGATGGATGGATGGATGGATGGATGGATGGATGGATGGATGGATGGGAAACAAGCACAGAAAAAAGCTTTTGGGGGGCAATCTTGTCCCTCAGCACCCCCGAACCCAAAAGTTCCCACGGTTCTGGATATTTTACATTAAGGCGAGACGCTGCCGGTGCTCAATAAATCTGTCAGGAATTAAATCTGTAAAAATCATTCTGTGAAAAACCTTCCAGATGTAGTTGAGTGGAGTCTGTAAAGTCTTATGGAGCGACTAAAGTGCAGATGTTGTTAAAGGGTGGAATGAAAACGGCCCCAAAGTTTAGTCCCTTTGTCTGCACATGCGCCCTGTGTATGTTCCTCCCTCTTTAGCCGCTGCTTTCTCCCACAAAGGAAATGACCATATTTGGATTACAGCGTCACCTCGGTCACAGCCTTTCCTGCTACACGTGGATACCAAACATGTCAGTATTTGTGAATGAAGAAGTGTGGGAAAGACCAGGGAGCCACAGAGACATGTTGGATTAAATCTCAGAGAATAAACATCGGAAAGAGAGAGTTTGGTCTGTTTTTCCTTTAAAACTAATATATTTGAGGGATCTCCACTCCTCGTTTTCACCTACAGCGTCTCGGCTTAGAGCAAAAATACTTATTCCACTGACTGAGCTTTTACTGAAGTTAAAATGACCCAAACCCTTTGAATCACTTGAACTTATCAAGATATATCTCTGTTCTTGCTATGTTAAACTTCTGTATATATTATTATTTTCATAGTAAATGTATATCAATCGTGTGGTCATCAACGACACGCCAGAACCGATAAACATCTGCGCCAGCCCGAGCGAAATAACCTTTTTGCGATAAACACTTCCATGATAAGCTTTACATTAATGTGAGATAATGTTTATAAATGCACTTTTAAAAAATAACGCTATATGAATCTCATGTTTTTGCTTTTCCCCCGCGTTGTGCTCCTTCCAGGCCACCGTACTCCCCCCTCCGTCCTCACGTCCCAGCGTCCTCATGGCCAAAGAAGCGAAGATGCATTTGGGGAGACGCCGTGAAAACGCGTATTGCTCGGACCGTCTCGGGGTCGGACACAGATTTCAGTTTAGTTTTGATTGAGGACGACCTGCATTCCTCAAAGCGTGTTTCCCTCCACTTCTCCCGCTCAACTGAAAAGTAAAAAAAAAAAACAGACTTCACGTGTTTTCGTAACAGTCTCTTCGAAACGCCGCGGCTCGTCCCGGTCCGAGTCGCGTCGAGTTTTTCGCTTTTGCGGCGCGTGCGGCTTCAAGCTTCGCGCAGAGGCTTTTTTTCTGAGTTTATTGCATGAAATAGTTCCTCGTTTTTCTTCTTCTGCGGATCCTCGCCCTTCGTTCGGGACGGGGCGGACTCGTGGGTGTGGGACGTGTGCGGGACGTTTATGCAGAGCTGGTTTAGGACGAACATTGTAAATAAAGTTTGATCGACTTCTAGGTTGCGTTCACTTGACGTCACGACATCGTAAACAGTCTTTAATTTAACTTGAGTTGGTGCCGTCATAGAGATATAGAGGAAGTTAGCAAGTCGGCTAGTCTGACAAACCTTTCAGCGTCCGTTTGCATGTTTAAAGTATTATATCTTTACTACAGCCGTTAGCATTACTGTACTTTTCCCAATAGGCGTTAGCATTAGCCTTTTTAGTGCATCTTTCCTATAGTAGCTAGCATTAGCCTGTTTAGTGTATTTTCTCAATAGTCGTTAGCATTAGCCTGTTTAGTGTATTTCTCCAATAGTCATTAGCATTAGCCTGTTTAGTGTATTTCTCCAATAGTCATTAGCATTAGCCTGTTTAGTGTGTCTTTCCTATAGTAGCTAGCATTAGCCTGTATAGTGTGTCTTTCCTATAGTCGCTAGCATTAGCCTGTTTAGTGTGTCTTTCCTATAGTCATTAGCATTAGCCTGTATAGTGTATTTTTCCAATAGTCGTTAGCATTAGCCTGTTTAGTGTGTCTTTCCTATAGTCATTAACATTTGCCTGTTTAGTGTATTTTTCCAATAGTCGTTAGTATTAGCCTCTTTAGTGTATCTTTCTTGTAGTCGCTAGCATTAGCCTTTTTAGTGTATTTTTCCAATAGTCGTTAGCATTAGCCTGTTTAGTGTGTCTTTCCTGTAGTCATTAGCATTAGCCTGTTTAGTGTATTTCTCCAATAGTCGTTAGCATTAGCCTGTTTAGTGTATTTTTCCAAAGGTCTTTAGCATTAGCCTGTTTAGTGTATTTTTCCAATAGTTGTTAGCATTAGCCTGTTTAGTGTATTTTTCCTGTAGTCTCGTTAGCATTAGCCTGTTTGGTGTATTTTTCCAATAGTCGTTAGTATTAGCCTCTTTAGTGTATCTTTCTTGTAGTCGCTAGCATTAGCCTTTTTAGTGTATTTTTCCAATAGTCGTTAGCATTAGCCTGTTTAGTGTGTCTTTCCTGTAGTCATTAGCATTAGCCTGTTTAGTGTATTTCTCCAATAGTCGTTAGCATTAGCCTGTTTAGTGTATTTTTCCAAAGGTCTTTAGCATTAGCCTGTTTAGTGTATTTTTCCAATAGTTGTTAGCATTAGCCTGTTTAGTGTATTTTTCCTGTAGTCTCGTTAGCATTAGCCTGTTTGGTGTATTTTTCCAATAGTCGTTAGCATTAGCCTTGTATTTTCCAATAGAGTTCAGGACTGTGATGTCATATCGCTGAGCATCATGGGATTTGCAGCAATAATAAACTAATGGAGATTTTAAAAGGTAAAATACTGGAGGTTTTGACACTACAGTGAGTCCGATGGATTTACCAGCAGTGACTCAGCGGCTAACGGAGTTGTTCCTCGGCTTTTAGTTCCACTGTTTTAGCTAATGCTAGTCTATGGAGAATGTTTGGTAGCGCAGGATCTCCATGGTAACAGTGGGCTGTTAAGTGTGACGTCACACGCAATAATAAGTTTCTTCCGAGCCCAAACCGTTGAGAGTTAAACAAAAAACTTGATCTGAATCTCCTGCTGAAATAACAACAGATAAAAGGACAAAAACTGAACCTTATTAGAATAATACAAGCCTCATTGTTTATGGATTTGTCTTTCTTTGATAATTAATGTCAGAAAAGCATTACTAAAGAGAAATGTAAAGTAAAAGTGATATTTCTGTGTGATCAGATGTGGTTAAAATCAGATAAATCCCATAGGACTAAGTTCGACGCGGTAGTAGAGCGATGACATCATCACTTAGCTAACCCTCATATAGCCGTTAGCTTCAAACATCACAAATTATGAATGATCCAGATGTTTTCAGCTGTTGTCAACTATCGACCAATTTTAGGTCAAAGCCTTGTTAAATCATTTATGAATCTTCAAACCTTGGGAGATTTTACTTTAGCCACAAATTAGCGTAGTTCACATCCAGTGTCCAAATTAAACAGAAATGATGTATTATATAAATGCCAAACCTCGCCATACTTTCATATAGGGACTGGCTCCATTCATTTGTATTCAAATGGGTCTGGGAAGGCATTTTGCTAACAGATATTTGAACTTGGGACTTTATAGTTAATATCTCTGTAACGGCTGGAACGCCTGCACATATCTTTGATCCTTCTGCACGCCTCGAGTGGGATCATGGAGAGACATTATCCTTCCAGCATCTGACATTTAGAGGTAATTTTGCCCATTCCTTCTTTTCACCGGACTCTGCATAAACGCCCGGTGTGAGTTTGCTGTGTGTGAGTCATCAGCCATAACATTACGACAGGCAGCGGCAGTGGGTGGAGGAACAGTATCGGGAAGTGCTCATCAGTGTCTCAGAGTACTGTGACCCAAATATAGTTTCTAACGGGGACACATCCTGCATAACTGGGTCTTAAAAACAGTCTTCTTGGTGCCTCAGTTCTAGTCTGATTCACCTGGAGCTCTCTGCAGTGGCGTGTGTGCTGGAACTAGGGAAATATGTGAGGGGCATGAGTTTATCTGGGAACCATAACTCAAGAAAGCGCCACCTGAAGGGTATAAAAGGCGTCACATCCCTCTAGTGGAGGAATTGTGTAATTGCATCTATGTAACAGACGCTTTTGGCCCTAACTGTGGGCCGGTATCAGGTATTACGGGGCTTATCTGACTGGCCCGACGGGAAAACTCCCGGTTCTCCCAATGGCCCTGATCACACAACTATTTGACTCGATTTGGACAATTTTGACAAATAAGTCGACTTTTTACAAATCTGTTAATGCCCTGGTTGGAACAGTTTCACAAGCTTTGATTTATGAACTTTAAAAACTTCTGTCTTTGACGCAAAACAAACAAAATCCAGGGAAAACAAGTCAATAGGCTAGATCTGGGGCGGCTCCACCTCACATTATCACTTCATATTCTAGAACAGGGGTCGGCAAGTTTCCGTCGTGGAGGCCGATTTTCATCATCGCCAAAACACCCGAGCGCCGAACCTAAACATTGTCGCTTAAAGTGAAGAACTATTTTCTGCAAATGCCAAAGTTTTACATCAGTGGTTCCCGAGTGTCAGGGCTTCGGGATCCACCATCACCCTCGGATGACGAGCCCAGGACCCAAATAAAACTGTCATTTGTAATGAATCGTACAAAATATTGTATTTTCAACGCAAGTTTTTTGTTGAACAAGCCGCCCCTTTAAGACTGAAATTATGATCAAAACAACCCAATAACATTCATTAAGAGACACAGTTAGTGTTTCTGTGCAGTTTCAGATGGAAAATATTGAATAAAAGTTCCCTGAAAATGGTTCCATGACCCACTTTAGGGTCCTGGCCCACCTGTTTAACATTATATATGACCAAGCAGGACAATTTTAAAATACTAGACACTATAGTTCTCACATTTTAAGAGGATTTAACAAGTATCTGATCTCTTATTTGCACAATAAGATTTTCTTAAAATGATCTTGGGGGCCAGTGGTTCTATGCTGGAGGGCCGGATTTGGCCCCCGGGCCTGCCTGCTCTAGAAGGTGTCTCTCGCCATGCACGGTAAACGACTTTGATGCTGACGGGGTCGGGCATGCACAGTGACTCTGCAGCTCTTTCTCTGCGTAATGTTATGGCCGATGTGTGTGAGCCCCGTGTTTGTTTGTGAGCATGTGTTTCCCGCGTGTTTCCCGCCGCGCCTCGCCGTCACCCTCAGAGTCCTTTGGCCTGCGCGCCTCGCCGTCGCCCTCCTCTCCTTTGGCCTGCGCGCCTCGCCGTCGCCCTCCTCTCCTTTGGCCTGCGCGCCTCGCCCTCCTCTCCGCTGGCCTGCGCGCCCGCCCTCGCTCCGCGCATTAGCTGTTGTTCTTGTTCATCAGCTTGGCTAACATCTGCTGCAGCTGCGAGCGGGACGCGTTGAGCACGGAGTGTCTGTGGCGCGGGCTGCCGGGCGCGGGTAAGGTGCCGGCGTGGCGTCTGCGCGAGGACGAGGCGGCGGCAGCGGCGGCGGCGTTGGTGAGGTGGGCGGGGCTGCTCTCCGCAGACCGGCTCCTCTGGATGAAGCCGCTGGTGCCGGCGTGCGGGTACTGCTCCGTCTCCAGCGTCGAGGAGGAGAAGACGTAGGACGCCAGGCGCCGCAGCTGGTTTGGCCGGGCCGCGTGTCGCTCCTCCTCCAGCTGCCAACAGACCAATCAGAGAAGGGGAGAGGCGGGGTTAATGCACGGGGAGGACGGGAAAGAAAAGACGGCACAAGACCACACGCTGTCGGGCTTTGAGGATCAGTGACTGAATGTGAGTGGAAAACAATGCAAATGTCAGATCTAAAATGGAGTCGGTGCAGCAGAGAATCCTATTGTGGTAACTATGGTAACGGGACTTTGTGGTTATATCTCTGCAACGGCTGGACCGATCCACATGAAACAAACACTGTCCCAAAGTCCAGAGTCTTCTTCCTCAAACTGTCTCATAAGGGCGATATTCAAAACAATAAAAGGGCTCTCAGCCGTAAGGTCGCTGTTGTTTTTGGCTTATAAGTTATGCGTTTTGGTCATGTTATGGTCGTTTGTTTCATGTTAAAAAGTAATTAAGTATTTCAACAAATTCATTTCGATAAGAATTGAACGTAAGTATTGTAAATGTGGATGAAGGCTGTCAGGCTGCACTAAGCTTTGCTTTTTACAGACAGATTCCGAATTAGGTTGGATCAGGTCAAAAAGTGAAATTATTCCGTATTTGGAATTAGCTTTCATTACATTTTACCTTAAAGGAACAGGCCACCGTTTTTACATACTGAGATATGTTCTTACCTTAGCTTAGACGAGTTCTTTAGGACCTGTCTGATCTTCAGTCACGTAAACACAGCGCAGACGGCGTTAGCATTTAGCCTCTCCCTCTCTCCACTATAGCTCCAAAACAGTTCAAGATAGAAGCTACCAAGCTCTTCCACGTTTTCCCTATTTAAATATGGTTACGTGAAGTGTTACACTACAAAGTATAATTACACACAATTATGTGGATGTGCAGTAATCTTTACTTTACTGTGCGGATTTCGAACTACTCCTGGTATTATTACGCCTCACAATATAGTTCCCCCTTTTATCCGCTTAGAAAATCCACATTGTTTACTTTTGTGCTATAGTGGAGAGAGGGAGAGGCTAAATGCTAACGCCGTCTGCGCTGTGTTTACGTGACTGAAGGCACGGGGGAAGATCAGACAGGTCCTAAAGAACTCGTCAAAGCTAAGGTAAGAACATATCTCAGTATGTAAAAACGGTGGCCTGTTCCTTTAAGGTCAGCACACACTACACGGTTTTTTCTTTATATAAAATTGGGGGGTCCACACGACACGACTGGATTCAGTGCGATTATAGAACGTCTCACACATAACGACTGAGAATCGTAAGAGTGAAAACATTACACGATTCTGACAAACAGCTGATGTTTCATAACACAGTCTGTCCTCTCTACGGCCTCATTTCTCCTCCGGCTTCAAAAACGGAATCAAATGTGTTTGTGAGCGTAGGAAAACGCGCGTGTCCCGATTGGTGAACGGTGTCAACAATGTCACAACACCGCAGCGCTAGGCTAACGCTACTACGGAGCCTTCCACTGGGCTATAGTTCTGTCACATGGAGATAAAAGTCAGCGACACAAAGAAGCGCGACGTATTTCAGTGGATTTAATAAGAAAAGGAGACGAGATGGAGGAGAGAGCGGAGAGGCTAGCCGTTAGCGGAGAGGCTAGCCGCTAGCGGCGAGGTGAAGCTGAACAGTTCGTCTCCAAACTCTCTAAGTGCCGCTAAACTCGGTTGAAATGTAGCTTGAAAGGGTGTTTCCGGTGAATGTTTGCTGATTTAAAGTTGTGCTGGTTCGTGTGGGGCTGAGTTGTTTTAGCCTCTGGTTTGACAGAGAAATGAGAAGGAGGCTCTGTTGTGTTTTTGTCTTTATTTCACTCTGTCATTGGCCTTTCTGTGTGTTCACTTTGTGGACGGCAAAATCAGCCACGTTTCTCCTGCGTCTGAAATCAGGCTTAAAAATCAAACATGTTTGATTTCATATGACTACAGTCTAGTCGTGTCTTTCTGCTGCCCACACTACACGATTCAAACGTCAGTCCAGTCGTGACCCCCCCACGCACTACGTGACCCCCCCACACTACACGACCCGACTGTGTGACTGCCTTCAACTAAAGCCACGACTCAAGACTCGGCACGACTGAAAATTAGAGCAAAATCGGGCATAAAAGTGGTGTAGTGTGAGCTGACCTTTACTTCAAATTTACAAAAATCTGTGTTTCACCGAATTACATTTTTAAAACATTACATTAAACTCAGAATAAAGCTTATTTATTAGCATATTTGTAAGGCAACCATTGCTAAGTAATAAACATTAACGTGCACCAAAAGCTAAAGCTGACTTTGGGCATTTGAAAATCGTAAAACGTCACTGACCAAACTATGGAAACAGACGAAGGTGTTTGATCCAACTCTACATCAGCCGTCAGTATGTGGACTCTTTAGACGTACTTTATGTATTTTAACATGAGCTACTGCCCGACAGTGTGCGGTGTTGCAAACCTTTACATCAGCGACGTCACGAGTGAACTACGAGAACTGGAGCCTCTCAGAAAACATCTTTGGCCTGTTTTTAGTTTTGTTTATCTGAGCATTTACTTTCTTCTTTTTGGACAAACCAGCGGTAAGCCACGAAAGTCACAAACACACAGTAGTTTCCACGTTGTAAGTTCTCCGTCCTCTGGAGAGAACTCTGGAGACCACTCGTATTTCAATAGGGTGACCAGATTCCCCACATTTAAACCTGGGACACAAAGGGAGTGACTGTGACTTTTCTCACCCACAGTTTTAAGGTGGAGGGATCAAACGTGGATCAGTCAGCAATGAGGTGACCCGACCAGGGGCCGGACTGGGACTGAAAACCAGCCCTGGACTCTGACCAGCCTGGCCCAAATTAGCGTAATTGTGACACTTCCACAAAAACATATTTTAACCTCTTACCCCCCGCCTTAACACTAACGAGTGCATTTTCCCCAGTTTGGCTTTTTATTATTATTTTTTTGATTGGTATCATCAGCAAAAAGAGCTGGAAAGGCGGTCGTAGAAACAGAAGCAAAATCATCAATATAAATAATAAATAATAATGGTCCCAAAATTGAACCTTGTGGCACACCATACTCCACGGAATTCCTTTTAGATTCATGGTTTTTTTATACTGGGCTTTACCTAAATCTAAAAGCTTCTCGACTGGAGAGCAACAATGCAACGCCTCATTTGAAAGCTAAGACCTACAAAAGTGAAGTCGCCACATTTTTGTTTGTTTTTTAATTATTTTCTCTATCATTTTTGTTGTGTTTTTCTCACGTTTTTGTAGTTTTTTTGTCAGTGTTTTTCTCATGTTTTTGTGGACTTTTCATCCTCTTTTTCTCGCTATTTTGATGCTTTTCTTTTTTGCTTTTAGATTTGGGTAAAGCTCGGTTGAGGCGGGACTGGTGGCCCTTCTGTGCTCTTCCAGAATGGACATATGGCCAGTCCACACCGGATTACAAATCATTAATAAATGTAGATTTTACTTTAGATACAAATTAGCGCCTCCAAGTGTCTCTGAGCTAAATGCTAACTCACATTCAGTTATATTTCTGATTTTTGTGGTTCAGATTCACATTCAGTGGCCACTAAACTTTCACAGAAATGAAATAAATGCCATGAGCATACCATTTGTATTGCACCTGACTTCATTATTCATTTGTTTGGGGGATGGGACGTTCAATTTATATCCGGTTCGGGATTCGACGTACAAGGCTTCAATAGTTAAAGAAAACACATTTCTTTCATACGAGGGGGCGTGGCCTATCACTCTTTTGTGACGTTTTCGGGACTATGAACTTAATTAGTGGAAATAAAGTCACATCAAAATCCTTAGGAATAATTTCTAGCCGCAGTTTGTCCACTGGAAGTGAAAAACCGGCACTCAAAGCTGGCGGTTTGCATTAGCACATAGCTAACATTAGCATTATGTTTTGTTCCTCACCGTGTCTCTGTATCTTTATTCAATAGAAAGATATATTCATAATTCAGTAGTTGTTTTTTTTTCATTCTTTGTTTTCCCTCTGGCAGATTCGAACATGACCATTTATGGGCATTTCCAGAGGGGCCGCCTGATTGTGCATTTACAAACCTTGCTGCATTTTCTCATTAACATATCAGATTTGGGATTTAAGGCGAGACACTGCAGGTGAATAGGGAAAAAATGTATATTTACAGATATCAATTTGAAACTGTTGCTGTCGATCACTGGCATAAAAGTGAGAAATGAGTGTCATTTTATCTTTTCATATAAGAACAAGGTGTTTTATGCCTAAAAATGCCCCAAATTTTTTCGGCAACGAAATCTGAATAATGGATAGAGCTACATTCAAATTTATGGTTTCATTTTATTGATAAATGAGTTACCAAGACTTTCTCAGAGGGGATTTTGGATTTCTTGTTTAGTTTTAAAATAAGCTGTTTTTTAGTGGAAAATGTGTAAAAATTAAATTCTCGCCATATTTTTTGACATTCAAAACTCAATAAATGGGGCTTAAGGGATTAAATAATAAAAAATCCCTCTAAAAAAATCTTCCAAATATAGTTCATTCCAAGGCTGGAAAATGTGAAGTCTTTAGGTCCGACTGACGTGGACATAGTGTCGCCACAATGACAGAAAAATGTGTTTTGAGAAAAAGGCCCTTGAAATTACATTCTCCCATATAAGTCTATGGGGGAACATTGAATCAGCGCAATATTTAAACATGTTATTGTGAAGATTAGGCATATTTTCTGTTTCCGGGTGAAAGCTTGTATGTTCAGAGACCAATTTGACCCAAAACCTGAAAACTGAAAAAAGGTTTTGCCTGTAGTGTCTCCCCTTAATACTATAAACCTGGTGATTTCACTGGCAAATTATTTCCGCTGACTTTTTTTGGCCTAATGTCAGTAAGTTGATATAGATAACGCTGCTTTAGGTTTGCTACTGGTGAGAAAACCGTAACAAATGAGACTGAGCTTGTGTAATACCGGGACAAATCAGTGGTTTTGCAGAAATCCACTGGGACATTGGTCATAAGGCTCAAAACTGGGACGTCTGGTCACCCTAATTTAAGATAAAACGTGAGGCTGTCTGTGCGTCACTACTGTGCTTTTCTTAAATCCATGTTTCTGTTTCCCTTTCAAAGCTCCAGTTCTTTTAGTTCGACCACAGTTTGTCATGAAGCGAACACTCATCACCAAATCACACCAGGGTTAGCTTAAGCGTTAGCAACATTTACCACACTCAAGTTAATGTTAAGAACGTTTTATTCTGAGGTGGAACGTCAGGAAGAGACTCAGAAGATTAAAACTAACACTTACTAAACTATATTCACACTCGTATAACTTGTAAAACTCAGGCTAAAGAAGTTAGCGGCTAACTTTAGCACCTGCAATGATTTTAGAATACACAAGAGTCATTTGTATTGCAGGCGAAGGCTCAGCCCCAGTTCGTGACCACGGCCACAGTTACTGCAGAAAGTATTCGAAGTGCTTTCACAAAGTTTCAGTGGTTTCTAAACTTGTGTGAGGCCAGTTCTCGCTGGATGAACTTCACCGTGATGTGAGTTTTGAGCTGAGAGGGTTCTGTCCTGGTGGTGATGTAGGCCGTGCTCACCCCTCCAGTGAGCCCTGTTCTTCTGCGATAATCCTCTTTGCTTGTGCAGTGAACGCGGAGCCTGAACCTGGTCTGCACCGACGCTCAGGGACCAAAGTCAGGACTAAAGCTGGGCCGACACTGTGCGATTTTCAACTCACGCTGTACGAACCTGCTCAAGAAACATGACCCGAGCGGCGGTTTTATCTGTGGACACAGGTTTGCTCCGCCCTGCATTGCCAGACCAGAGAAAAGGTTTATTTTACCTGGATGATGCAGAGCAACATTATGAGCTCAAAGAATGAGATCAGCTGACGACCTGAACGTCCTGACTGGATTTCTTCTTCCCTGATGGCACGGGTACAGTATATTCTAAGATGACAATGCCAGGATTCATGAGAATTCACAGCAGTTAGTGCTCGTGCTTCACAGCTAGAAGGTCCTGGGTTCAAGTCCCACCTGGACGCAGCCTTTCTGTGAAGTGTTTATGTTCTCCCCATACGTTTCCTCTGGTTTTCTCTACCACTGACCATCCGCCTGGCTCCACATCAGGAGCTGGATCCCAGGGGGCTGCCCTGTCGCTGCCCACTGCTCCTTACGGGTCACCCCAACGGCGTTGAAGATGGGTCAAATGTTCATTCATCACAAGAAAGTGATCCTTAACCTTAATCTTACATGTGGATTCCAAATACACAATATTTGTTTGGGAAATCGGTGTGCCGCCATGTTGAATATTTTTGGCTCCCTTGCCACAAGAGATAAACATTGTAGGTTTCAGCTTTTTTACCCTGACATTAAAACCGAGTGGGCCGGAAGTGAAACCCTTGCACTTAGCAGGAGCAGATCCAGACCTGGTGCATTAAATGGGCTTAAAGGGGAGGACAGAGTCTTATGGCCAAAGGCAATGTTCTGTAGAGCAACCTTTCTTCTCCAACCAGACTCCGCGAGGGCGGTTTTTCCTCTACCCAGACTACATAAGTTGCGTAGGGCCCCCGCAGCAGCAAGGGCCCTGCATCACAGTCAGATTACAGTGTTGTTTCACGTACTTACAGTAACAGGCTCTGACAGCGTCACTCTCCGCCTGCTTTGCCACATATTACACCAAAGTGGAGCCGTCTGCTGAAGTGGGTGAGCAGGAGAGACACCATCACACCCATGTCCGGGTGATACGCGCCTAATGTTTTCTCTCGGCCACACACTCATTTAAACTCTTCTTATCGCCTCTCGCGGGACAGGACAGCAGAGAGTAAAGCCGTCGTCCATGGCCTATTTGTCTCAAATGTGAGTTTAATCCACACGGTTCTCATGAGCGCAGTTTCAGGGACCAGAGCTGACAGAATGTGACCATTTGCCATTTTAAAAAGTAGGGTAAAAATAGACCATTGTCGTCCTAAACCCCAGTCTGACAGTGGCTCAGTGGTTAGTGGTTCTCACACAGAGGGGCAGGGCCCAAATTGAAGTAATAAAGTTCCAATTCTGCCCTGCTCTTCAGCGCAGTGGAATTGTTTTTGACCGGAAACGGGTTCGCTCTTCTCAAATAGCCTTGGGATGCGAACTGTTGGGCCCCCGAGTGGATTTTTGCCAAGGGCCTCAGCGGCTGGGGTGCACATGTGCTTCTGTTTGGGCCGCGTGAACGCAATAAAGCCTGAATGAGTGTCGACCGGACAGCGGGACCGGCTGTGCACCGGACACGGACAGCGTTTAACTCAAGCGCTTGACCTGATAGAAATATAAAAGCCTGTAATGCTAAAGGAAGAACACGCGGCAGTGCGATGTAAACGAGGAAATGTCGAGCAGCTGCTTGTAATAAACAATGCCTCAGTCGACCTCTTTTTTTTACATGTATATTTTATATGTCTTCTGGCCAGTGGCGCAGTCAAATAGAGCAACAGCGAGATGAGGCCTGTCTAACATTGCTTTGGGAGCAGGGCTGTCCTTACACGAGGCAGAAGATCCGGCCCCAAGATGTCAAGGGAGAACCTCACCTTTAGATTTAAATATGTGTCAAAATCGCACAGTGTGATCCCAGCTCATCAAGTAAATTCATGAAAAGTTAACTTACGTCCTTTGCTTTGACGGGAAAGAACAAAACCAGTGCGTGTGTTTTTTTCATAAACCAAATGTGGCCCCGGGACGAGACCAGAGACCAGGACTCTGGCGCTGCTGTGGAACTGGGCCTGAGCCTTCGCCGCACAGACACACACAGCTGCAGAGTCTGAGCTGGGGGAGGAATGACCATTAGAGATGCTTCAAACCATAAAAGGGACCAACACAAGAGAGAAAGAGAGAGAGATGTGGAAGTCAAGCACACGACACACACAAACGCAGAGAAAAACAAGGGAAAACCAAAGATGGCCGAACGGAAAGGAACACAACGTGAGTGAGGGACACAGGACTAGGCCTAGACTGTGCTTACCCCAAACATCACTTTTCTCTCCGGAGCGTCCCGCGGTCCTCGCTGAGTCAAACAGAACTGTACTTTTAAAGCGAGAGCCGTTATGTGGAGGAGGAGGAGGAGGAGGAGGGGTGGGGACAGTCCTCGATGGTTGGCGGCGCCGACACAAGTGAAAAAACCAAATGCCAAACGCCGGCTACAGGCTTTAGTGGAGAAGATGCACTCTGCGGAGGTTAGAACAAGCCTCGTTTCCGCCAAAAACGTCCTCCGCGAGATCGCGAGCGCCGAGGGGGAGACTTTAAAATGTCGGAGGCTTCGGAGAGACTTCGAGATGAACGGTTTGGTTTGAGTGACTCTTGAGGAAACAGCGCCACCGTGAGACAGAATGCTCCACAGTTCGGTCCTTGTCCAAGTGCAAACTCCTGCGTCACACACCTTTGATGCATTCAGGGGTAGGGCTGGGAACCGTTAATACTTGGTTTACGATACCAGGACGATGCTTTTTCAACACCTACACTAAATTATTTGTCATCTAGAACCATAAAACAAAACTATCTTCCACAAGAGACTATGGGCCGGTCTAGAAATTCGATCAAACAAAACAAAATGATGTCAATTAATGATATTGTATCTGCAGATCAGGGTTCAGTGTGTTCATAATCTACTCATTTGATGCACAATAACAATATACAGAAATTTAACTTTAACATTTCACCCAAGCTCAAGCTTATAAAAATATACTGCAGTCACTGTTGAGTGGCTGAGGGACTCTCGCTACAAAGCTATAGCATACTGTTTACTGTGTGGATGCTAATTGCTTAGCTTTTAGCTTTGTAGCTGCTGTAAGCTACCGCTAACAGCCCAAGCAGCATAAACACAGACAGAATCCCACACATTCTGTCAGCTCTGAGATGGTCCCAAAACTAAAATTATATTTATCTAAGTAAACATTTTTTGCAGCCTGACAGCCACATGGCTATATAAAAGTGTGCCCCATGACCCCAAAGTTCTGCAACTACTCTAGAAATATAATGTTACTATCCATGAAGTAAAACAAAGCTTTTCTCTGTGTTTGTTAGTGTCGTATTGTCTGCAGAGATGTCACATCTTTCTGTTCATGAACACTGGGATTTTGTAGCCTGTAGCAATTTTTCCTTTGATTTTGTGGCTATTATTTTTTAAAAGTGATGAGCTCGGTTATGAACAAAATGCTACTATCAGTTAATCGTGCCTTCTTTTTCACAACAAAACAACAACCTCTTTAGTGGTGTCGTCAAACTTTGCATCCAACAAAAAATCTGGACCATATTTTGCTTCTCTGCTAGTAGAACATTAATGATTTTTTCCCCCCTTAAAATGTTTAACGGTGTCCAGCCCTATTCACTTTGGAGTGAGTTTGTCAATTTGGAAGTGGGAGTGGCCACACATCCATCAGTCTGCCCCAGGGCAAGAAGCTGTGACGGAAAAGTGAATCCAAACGTTCACGTGTTTCTATGGCAGGGGTTCCCAAAGTGCAGGCAGCGAGATTAGATTTTGATTGAAAACAATACATATTATAGTAAAGGTGTCATGGTCGTGAATGCTAATTGTTTTTCCAGTGGGACGTCCTGAGGTGCTGGTCTGGTGGTTTGGGAGGTTTGGGAACCCCTGTCCTACGGATTTGACCAAAGGCAACGCTGCGAACGGCTCGGTGGAAACGAGGCTTTGTTTAGGAGGAAGAAGCCACCAAATATGGAGGACCAAACCTGACTCAGAGTCGAGAAAAGTCATGAGTGTGTTCAAAAGAAACAGAAGCAAAAACATGGAGGAACCAAAAAGAGAAGAGAATGTACATCACTACAGCAGCAGAGAGCCTGCAAGAGGAGCACAGGTCACACCGCGGAGACAGGGAGGAGTCAAACCAGCAACGTCTCAGCCCTACGTCCTGTTCACGCCGCGAGAGACAAACACCGCTACTCTGAAACTGGGACTGTGTATGCTACAAGAGAACAGGTGTAAGCTTGTCATTTATGGAGGACAGAAAGGCTTTGTTTACCTGCTTTACACCAGGGTCAGTGAGATTTAATGCTCGCTAACATGAGCTATTTTCAAATGTCCGCACAACAGGTAAACACATAGAAATGAACAGTTGAAGCAGCGATCTACTCTAACGTAAGCGGACAGTTAGCGAGCTAGCAAGTCGTTGAAACTCATCAGTGTTCATTAGCATTAGCCTGCTCAAGGTATTTTTACTATAATGTTTAGCATTAGCCTGCTCAATGTATTTTTCCTATAATGTTTAGCATTAGCCTGTTCATTGTATTTTTCCTATAGCCTTTAGCATTAGCCTGTGCAATGTATTTTTCCTATAGCCATTAGCATTAGCCTGCTCAATGTATTTTTCCTATAGCTGTTAGCATTAGCCTGTTCAATGTATTTTTCCTATAGCTGTTAGCATTAGTCTGCTCAAGGTATTTTTCCTATAGCTGTTAGCATAAGCCTGCTCAATGTATTTTTCCTATAGCTGTTAGCATTAGCCTGCTCAATGTATTTTTCCTATAGCTGTTAGCATTAGCCTGTTCAATGTATTTTTCCTATAGCTGTTAGCATTAGTCTGCTCAAGGTATTTTTCCTATAGCTGTTAGCATAAGCCTGCTCAATGTATTTTTCCTATAGCTGTTAGCATTAGTCTGCTCAATGTATTTTTCCTATAGCCGTTAGCATTAGCCTAAACAATGTATTTTTCCTGTAGCCATTAGCAATTGGTCTGCTCAATGTATTTTTCATATAGCTGTTAGCATTAGCCTGTTCAATGTATTTTTCATATAGCTGTTAGCATTAGCCTGTTCAATGTATTTTTCATATAGCCATTAGCATTAGCCTGTTCAATGTATTTTACTATAGCTTTTAGCCTCAAACATCCCAAAAGATGAACTACCCAGATGTTTTCGACCACATTTAGGTGATATAAAGCCTTGTTATAAATCATTAATGAATGACCTCATCCTCTGAGCTAAATGCTAAATCATGTTTAGCTTTTTGTGGTTAGCTACACCTTCAGTGGCCCCTACACATCATCTTATAATATGTTAGAGATGGAGAAACCACGGAAATTATACAAATGCCATGAAACTGACAAGTCATACCTCGCCAGACTTTAATATAGGGAGTGGCTCTATTCATTTGTCTGGAGAGAGAACAAATAGGTCCAGGAACAGAAGTAGCATTCTGTAATTCTATTATTTTAGCCTGAATTTTAAAAGCCAGTATTTATTTTCAATTAATATGTTTGACAGTAAAAAAAAAAATATTGTTCATAATATATTTGCAAAAAACCTTCATACAAAACATCTTCAAGTCATTGCATGCTAGCTTACTCAACGATTACTAAAGTGTGACTTAATATTTGATCTTTTCCACCTTAAAATACTGCAGACTCGGGTTTAAGTTCAGCGTTATCCTCAAGCAAAAGTGTCAGGGACAGGGGTGAACAGATAAAACGCAGTAGATTGTTGTTGAAAATAAGAATGAGAAAAGTAGAAAAGTAAAGCGTGGTTTGGTCCAAAGCAGTGCCAACAGCGGGACAGACTCAAACAGCCTCAGTCATCCTCCAAACGATGGCGTAAAGAAAACGCATGAGCAAAACAACAACGTGATGGAAACGACAGCGAGAAGCGGCGGCGCGGCCCCAGGACAGAAATAACACTAACGGAGACGCTAACGCTAAGTTTTGCTAAGCCTGAATCGCGGCAGTCTCTCAGCCGCCATCTTGTTTTTTTGGAGCCATAGGAAGAGGGCGGGGCTACACTGCAGGGCCGCGCTGCCGATACAATATCATCAAAAGGACAAATCCAGCTTCATTCGCAGGTTTTAGTTCAGTTACGTGTTTATTATTTAGTCAATCCAAGCCAATGTGTGGCCTCAGTACCCTCAGAAGTGATCCTGTAGTACTGGCAGCATTTATGCTAATTTCTTGACCCAAATGGCATTCTCCAGACAGGGCCGCTGCAAGCTATTTGGTGCCCTAAGCAGAAATGTTAGATGGTGTGGTGCCCCTCGAGCAAGTGGTGCCCGACACAGAGGGTGTTATGAGCGGATAGGAAGCGGCTGCACTTTTCACCAGAAATATCCCATCTTAAAGGGATATTTCAGGATTTTGACATAGGGCCTCATTTCCTCGTTAGCCAGAGTGTTGCTGATTTCTGTAATTCATGTAATTCTTATGTTTGAAGAGTTTCGTGGTGCTAGGCTAGAGCAAGGCTAACACATGTCCATGGTATAAGCTAGCCTGCATTAAAAACAGTCTCCACAGAGCACCTGAGGCAAATCACTGATAACACCAGACTAACCATATAAATGTCTGTGTCGACAGAATAATTTTAACAACTTTTTGATTTAAAATAACTTATATTTGAGGAGTGATCTGCTAGAAAACAGTCATTCATGTGATGCAGGTCAGTTATATTCCAAACATGATTCTATGGACACAGACATTTATATGGTTAGTCTGGTGTTGTTCACCTTATTCCGCCCCGCCCACTTTTGCCACTTTTTGCGTCGTCTCGGCACCTCGTTGTCCAGACACTTCCGGTCGAGCGCGAAGCCCGTTCATTTTAACGGAGAACGAGGGAAAATATTCTCCGCTCAAATCCGATGTTTAGTCGATTGATTTGTGTAAAATGTCCGATGTTCATTTGCACCGACATGTCGACACTGCAGCGTTTCTCTGCGCGGCCGAAAAACGGCTTTGTTTTCGTGATTTTATGTGGACTTCTCCAGCCCCATGTTAACACATAGGAGAAAAGGGGCGGGCACTATTCATGGCGGCGCCCACGCGAGGCTCCGGAATAAGGTGAATAAGTGATTTGCCTCAGGTGCTCTGTGGAGCGGGTCAGACTGTTTTTAATGCAGGCTAGCTGATACCATTGATATGCACTAGCCTTGCATTAGCCTAGCTCTAGCCTAGCGCCACGAAACTCTTCAAATATAAGAACTGCATGAATTACAAAAAAAATATCTCCAGAAATCAGCAACACTCTGGATAACGAGGAAATGAGGCTCTGTGTCAAAGATCCTGAAATATCCCTTTAAAGCGTGCGCTCAGGTCATACGTGTTGGTCACAGCTCAATTGCAGATTACTGCATTTATTTTATTCAATCATACTTGGTGTATTTGGCACTTTTTACATTTCCAATAGAATATTTTATTCATTGCATTGTTAAAAAATGTGACTAAGTTCACTATTAATTATGATTTTCATTATTAAGGATATTAATTTTCCAATAGTCCAGCAGCTCTAAAGCGCCACAGTGCTTGTGCTTATTGTGGACTGTGATCCTGGATTAGGCGCCTGTGCTTTAGTTAAGTTTAGCTTTAGTTACTTTTCTGATTAACTTCTCCAGCTTCTTCAAGGGAAGGTCCTTGGAGCCGGTGAGTAAAGTGAGTGAACACAGTTGTCAGACACATGAACAGTGCGTAGTTGTTTTGCAGGGTTTAAACATTACATATTGAATGAGCTGGATGCGTCCTTTTTGGGCGGGTGTTAGCTTGACTCCGCCGGCTGTGGGCGGGTCAAACGAACACGCCGCGCTCCGATTGGCTGCGGCCCTTACCGGTCGCTGTGGTCCAATGGGCTCAGACTCTCTCCTCCGCGGCCGACCCGAAGGCAGCGAGTGACAGGGCGACTGGGCGGGGGTTCCTCCCGTGCTCCTCCGAGACGCCTCCTCCTCCGTCAGCGTCAGCATCCCGCGGCTGCTGTCCCGCGTGTGGGTTTTAGGGCGCACCACCAGCTCCCCCGAACCTGGAAACAAGAGCGAAACATTCAGTACGTCTGACAGAACTGAGGGGTGTCGCGGGGAATCGTAATAACAGCCAGTAGAGTCATCACTTTGGAAGTGAATGCCTCCACGTTAGCGAGACTCCTCAGTAGCGATAACACACGAGGTGGATCTGCAGACGCGGCCCGGGGGCCGTTATGAGGCACATCCCTAACAAACATGTTGTAAAATGTCATTCTCAAATTTAAGATTTTTGTTTCTTATAAAACTATCTTATCTCAGACTATTTACTAAAACCGACTTGAACATGGAGGGACGGATGGAGCGTGAGATGGACAGACGGATGGGTGCGGCGTCAGCAGTGATATCGGTCTGTCGTGGTGAAGAGGGAGCTGAGTCTGAGGCAAAGCTCTCGATTTACCGATCGATCTACGTTCCCACCCTCACCTATGGTCATGAGATCTGGGTAATGACCGACGATCTCGAATACAAGCGGCCGGTGGCTGGGCGCACCCTTGGAGATCGGGTGAGGAGCTCAGTTACCCGGGAGGAGCTCGGTGTAGAGTCTCTGCTCCTTCACGTTGAAAGGAGCAGCTGAGGTGGCTAGGGCATCTGCTCCGGATGCCTCCTGGCCTGGTGTGGCCTCGGGGTCCCCCCAGAACAGCTGGAGGAGTTGTGTGTGGATCGAGAAGTCTGGGCATCTCTGCTGAGACTGCTGCTGCCCCCGCGACCCGGCCCCGGATAAAGCAGAAGAAAATGGATGGATGGATGGACTTGAACTAGGGATGCACCGATCCGAATCTGGTATCAGATATCGGAGCCGATTCTAAGAAAAAATGCTATATTGTGTATCGGCTACAGATATCCCAAACTTAACCAACAACAGTTTTGCCTGTCAACATTTTAAAAAACTTTCACTGATCTAAGTGAATGTGGACATGCTGTATCTCCTCTTGAAGCTTAGAACCTGGTTTTAACATCTGCAAACGTATTCTGAAATTGCCGCTCAAAATGCTGTGGCTAGCAACATTATGCTAATGCTAGCAACAGCTAAAACTTTGGGGGCCCAACTGTAGTGTATCTGAGGGGGCCCCAGACCCCACTATTAGAACCTCTGGTCTGTCTAGTACCAAAGGATATTAAGAGAGTCATCAAGGCAGGTGCAAATGCTATTCTGTTGCCATGTTGCACTTAAATTACCATTTGTTGTTGCCTGTGTTACAGTTTTAGGCCCCAAAAAGTCCAATGTCCAAGTCCCTTGCATCAGACTTTTGTTCTTTGTAAAAGGTTCATACTGTCTTCTTAGTTAAGCCTATTACAGTTTTGTTCTTTTACAAGTAACAAGCAACAAGTACCACGGCTGGATCAGAGAAGCCATCGAGATCAGGAAACGTGCACTAACATCTATGAACCGGGACGAGGGAGCGTACACCTTATCCCACACCTGGAGAAGGCGCCAGTCAGTAGGGGGCATAAGCTCTCCCTTCTGACTGGAAAATCCATGTAAGCTGCTACGACACGTCACCTCCACCACCAGGGGGCGCTTCTGAGGAAGATCAGTAAACTAAGATAGGTAAACTAAACCCTCTGTCTCACTAAAAGAACAAAACTTAATCAAACTTTTGTTGTTGTTCCATTGGTGATAAGACAGTCCAAATCTGCTCCAAATAAGCACAAATTATTTTAAGTATTTTTTATTTAAGACAAGATGGCGCTGTTTCTGTGAACTGAGAGGGTGTTTTATGCTGTTTGCAGGTATAGTCTTTATTGCCATCTATTTTACACTTTATTGGTTAGTAAATGCTATGGCGCTGCTAAAACAGCCACTGTGGAAGGTTCAAACACAGCTCCAGGTCTGTCCAGGCCACATTGTAACGTGGTAAAAAGCTCGTAAAAGCTGTTTTTACTTTAAAAACCTACATTGTAAATAACGTCAATGGCGTTACCTGTGGCGCGGAGCCTGCGTCTCTCCTCGTTGTCCTCCAGGGGGCGCAGCTCCTCGGGCTCGTCGTCCGTGGTGCCGGAGGTGGTGGGCTGGAAGTCCCTCAGCTCCGTCTCTTTGTCGATGATGACCCACTCCTTGCTGTCGAAGTCCTCCTCCTCGGCCAGCGGCACCGAGCGGATGAACGCGTTACTGTGCGCCTCCTGGTCCACCGACGCCACGGACACCTCCGCGCGGCCACTCGCCTGCCGGTCGCCACGGCAACCGGGGTCGATGGACAACATCTGTGCGGGCTGCGAGGAGTAAACGTGCCGCGACGGGGAGCCCAGCATGTCCATACGAGACCTGCACACACGGGAAGTCAGGACCATGCATCGAAATGGAAAGTAAATCAATAAATTAAGAGATATCAATTTGAAACGTAGATACTGACATAAATATGAGGAAATGACAATTACCATATTTATGAATGATGTCAGATACATTTTCTTTCACATGGATTTTACATGAATGAATAAAATGGCTTGGATTATTACCTTTTTGTCTGAGAGCTAACATTAGCAACTGTTCACCATAACGATCTATATTCAAGTTGTTTATTCATGAGAAATACGCAACACGTGATTGAAATGGCAGATTTCATTCATTCGCAGGGCCGGCTTAAAACCAAGTCCAACCCGCTGTTTGCTCTGACCTCTGTCCGTATCCGTCGGCTCGTCCTTCGGCCGCCGAAAGCCTCTCAGACTCAGGGCTGTTGACTCGTCTGTAGCGCAGAGACCGGCCCTGTCCACTCGGAGACTCAGGGGCTCGGGCTGTTCCCGGGTCCTCGTCTGGTCCTCCCTGAAAAGCACCAATGACCAATGAGCATCTGACTTTAGAGTCTGACAGAGGCTAATCAAGCTGTAGCTTGTTTAGCCTGGTTTAGCTCAGGCTGTGGTTTGTTTAGCCTGGTTTAGCTAAGACTATAGCTTGTTTAGCCTCGTTTAGCTCAGGCTGTAGCTTGTTTAGCCTCGATTAGCTCAGGCTGTAGCTTGTTTAGCCTGGTTTAGCTCAGGCTATAGCTTGGTTAGCCTGGTTTAGCTCAGGCTGTAGCTTGTTTAGCCTCGATTAGCTCAGGCTGTAGCTTGTTTAGCCTGGTTTAGCTCAGGCTATAGCTTGGTTAGCCTGGTTTAGCTCAGGCTGTAGCTTGTTTAGCCTGGTTTAGCTCAGGCTATAGCTTGTTTAGCCTGGTTTAGCTGCTCAGGCTGTAGCTTGTTTAGCCTGGTTTAGCTCAGGCTATAGCTTGTTTAGCCTGGTTTAGCTGCTCAGGCTGTAGCTTGTTTAGCCTGGTTTAGCTCAGGCTGTAGCTTGTTTAGCCTGGTTTAGCTCAGGCTGTAGCTTGTTTAGCCTGGTTTAGCTAAGACTATAGCTTGTTTAGCCTGGTTTAGCTCAGGCTGTAGCTTGTTTAGCCTGGTTTAGCTCAGGCTGTAGCTTGTTTAGCCTGGTTTAGCTCAGGCTGTAGCTTGTTTAGCCTCGTTTAGCTCAGGCTATAGCTTGTTTAGCCTGGTTTAGCTGCTCAGGCTGTAGCTTGTTTAGCCTGGTTTAGCTCAGGCTGTAGCTTGTTTAGCCTGGTTTAGCTCAGGCTGTAGCTTGTTTAGCCTGGTTTAGCTCAGGCTGTAGCTTGTTTAGCCTGGTTTAGCTAAGACTATAGCTTGTTTAGCCTGGTTTAGCTCAGGCTGTAGCTTGTTTAGCCTGGTTTAGCTCAGGCTGTAGCTTGTTTAGCCTGGTTTAGCTCAGGCTGTAGCTTGTTTAGCCTCGTTTAGCTCAGGCTATAGCTTGTTTAGCCTCGTTTAGCTCAGGCTGTAGCTTGTTTAGCCTTGTTTAGCTTTAGCTGTAGCGTGTTGAGGCTGTACCTTGTTGAGGCTGATCCGAAGCCTGTTGCGGTTGAAGTCGGTGTCCTCCCATCCCTCGCCGCCGTCGGCCAGCTGTGCGTCGCCATGGAGACGGGAGTCGGGGTGAGTGTTGTCGGCGTGGAGACGTGAGGGCGGGGCCGGGGGCGCGTTCTCCTGGTCGCTCAGGTGTTCGTCCTGTAGCACGTCGTCTGTGTTTTCCCGCGCCAGGTCCCCGGGCACCGGAGTCACGATCGCTCTGCGGAGGAGGCGGGGCTTTACAACGGCAGCGCTAACGGGAATATGAATGTTTGTTTCTGGCGTGCACTCACCCGACCATGGCCGCCGTGGGCCGCGTGTTCTGCTGCGGCTGCGAGGAGGTGCTGGTCGACAACGTGGGGTCACCCCCTGCTTTCTCCCAGTCGAACGGCTCGTTTTCTGTGATGATCCGCTCCTTCATACTGTTCTCGAACACCGACATGAGCAGCTGAAAACATCCAGAACCACTGGTTAACGCAGAGCCTGGTTTTTCAGATTAAGTTTTTATCCCTCATTATGAAATCCTGCTCTATAAGGTAACCACATGTTGATTTATGTGCTGTGTCCGTCTAGCGGTCAACACAGCAGCTACATTACAGAAAGACTAGTGTTGTTTTCGGCCATCTTAGTTTTCATCTTCTCAAATTAATTTAGCTTGTTTAGCCTCGTATACCTCAGGCTGTAGCTTGTTTAGTCTTGTTTAGCTCAGGCTGTACCTTGTTTAGCCTGGTTTAGCTTCAGCTGTAGCTTGTTTAGCCTGGTTTATCTCGAGCTGTAGCTTGTTTAGCCTGGTTTATCTCGAGCTGTAGCTTGTTTAGCCTGGTTTATCTCGAGCTGTAGCTTGTTTAGCCTGGTTTAGCTCGGGCTGTAGCTTGTTTAGCCTGGTTTAGCTCGGGCTGTAGCTTGTTTAGCCTGGTTTAGCTCAGGCTATAGCTTGTTTAGTCTCGTTTAGCTCAGCCTAGAGCTTGTTTAGTCTCGTTTAGCTCGGGCTGTAGCTTGTTTAGCCTGGTTTAGCTCAGGCTATAGCTTGTTTAGCCTTGTTTAGCTCAGCCTGGAGCTTGTTTAGTCTCGTTTAGCTCGGGCTGTAGCTTGTTTAGCCTCGTTTAGCTCGGGCTGTAGCTTGTTTAGCCTGGTTTAGCTCAGCCTGGAGCATGTTTAGTCTCATTTAGCTCAGGCAATAGCTTGTTTAGCCTCGTTTAGCTCGGGCTGTAGCTCGTTTAGCCTGGTTTAGCTCGGGCTGTAGCTTGTTTAGCCTCGTTTAGCTCGGGCTGTAGCTTCTTTAGCCTCGTTTAGCTTTAGCTGTAGCTATAAAGCTAGCTGTAAAACATCCAGAACCACTGGTTAACACAGAGCCAGGTTTTTATCCCTCATTATGAAATCCTGCTCTTTATGTTGATTTATGTGCTGTGTCCATCTAGCGGTCAACACAGCAGCTACATTACAGAAAGACTGGTGATGTTTTCAGCCATCTTAGTTTTATCTTTTAACAAATTAATTTAGGTAGTTTTGGAAATAGGGTTCAAAGTTGTATCGAGCGTTCGACATTGGTTTAATGGAGGTGGTGGAGTGGGCAGTTTCCTCAGCTTTTAATTGTGGCTTCAAGGTTGTAGCGTAGGTTGTCTGGTTTGGTGAGCGTCTGGTTTGGTGAGTGTTACCTGGTAGTCTGGTCTGGTCAGTGTCTGGTTTGGTGAGAGTCTGGTCTGGTGAGCGTTACCTGGTAGTCTGGTTTGGTGAAGTAGTCCAGGGCCTGCACGTGGTCCAGGAACACGTTGAACTCTGAAGGCATGTGTTTGAGCAGCATCCTGTGATCGTAGCGCTCCTTTATCTGACCCACCTGCTCCTGAAAACCAGAGACGCCACAACAGAGACCAGAACGTGAGTGTGGAGCTCACCGGCGGGTAGAGCATGAGCAGATATAGAAGAACACCCGCTCTTACCTTGTCTTTGATCTTTCTCCACGGCAACTGCCCCACGGCGAACTCCACCAACATGTAAAACAGGGACCACAGGTCGTCGTGGCGACCCATTTCCTGAAACGACACCAGCTGGATCAGAGGCTTGAAGCGCGTTACTGTTTCTTATACCACGGTCTGGGTGAATACTGGATTCTGATTGGCTGGTGCATTATTTTGGTATAACCGCACACGTAGTCCGGTAGTTAAATCACTGGGATATCACTCCGCTGTGGCGTCGCCATAGCAGCGCATGACACAGCTGAATCAGATAAAGGCGTAATTAGTGACTGACAGGAACGTATGAGATGGATTTTGTTTAGTTTTTGGCCAAAACAAAACGTTTGCTAAATGTTTGTAGAGGAGAGTGAGCAGCTAGGTTAGCTACTGTTAATAACATATGAGCTTTACATTTCTATTGGAAACGGTTAAGGCTATTCATCATTTTCAGCCGTACATAAAATGATCCTGCATTTAAACATATTTGTCTGGATTAGTAAAGTCAAACATAAAAGTTTGAGTTGGGGGGGCCCAGGTGTGAGCGACTCCACCGCAGCTGTTTCCATAAACAGTTGAGCTGGTTGAGCTAGCTAGCTTTAGCTTCAGGTTAAACAGCGTAAAAGTGAAATAACTCCTGCCCACGAGTGCCGCATATCGGTGTTTACTTCCAGGGAAAAGTGTTTCCGGGTTAGTCCTGTTGTGTTGTGATTCTGTGCTGATGTTGTGTCGTTGAGCCTGACTGAGATCCTCGTAATAGCTGCGGAGAATGACTCGCTCTGAGACCAGCCTTCAGTGAGCGGCTAATAACCCACACAAAATAGTCCCGTAGTCTGGCAGATTTAGTGACTTTAGTCAATGAAAAAAACGTTTATTATAAATGTTAGGTTTGTGGGACCCTGGTATAAGCGGATTAAACAACGAGGAGCCGCGTTAGACGTTATAATGCAGGAGGAACAACACTGCGCGTCGTGGTGTTCTCGACTCTGCGTCGTGCATTATTAACGTCTAATGCGGCTCCTCGTTGTTTAATCCTTTCCTGTGCAATGGCGTCTTTCTAATACTTGTGCTCATGCTCTATCACCATGGAAACAGACGTATGTCATGAGTGTGCAGAGGTTGTCAGTTATAAAGTACATTTACACACAGTAATTACAGTACTTGGGTAGTATTTGTGTTACTTTTACGCCACTACATTTGAAATATAAGGATTTCTATAAAGGCTCCAAAGTTGAAATGCATTTGATTTGAAAAGCTTAGAAATGCAGAACACTCTATGAACAGTAGGTGGCGCTGTGCAGATGACACTGACACAGAAGCAGGTTTGTCCCTGTTGTGTTGCCGTACAGAGGGTGAAATTGTTTTTGAAAGGTTAATGCTGCCTTCACGTGCTCTGGTAAACACGATCCTTACGAATATTACGAGTGCATTGTGTTTGAGTGCTTTTGTATCAAAGTGAAACATTAAAAACCAGTTCACTATAAACAAACAAATTCAAGTGAGAAAGTCGCCTACAAACCGCTGGCCTACTGCTTTGTATTGAAAACACATATAAAGATCTGCTTTTTTACGATAAGTGGGGAAAGAGACGATTTTAAAAGTGAGAAGCTAAATGGTTAAAGAGGGGGTATTTTGCTTTTTTCAGTCCCATAGCACCAGTCTATATCACACTACAATGATGAGCAAACCTTCTGTTGGTCTGTCAATGCAGTAAATTAGAATAACTGCCTTGTATAAAATGTCTCTCTCAAAATGGCTGTAGTGAATGTCTTGAAATAGGCCTCTGTCTCTTTAAGAACCTCTGAGCCTTTAGACACGCCCCCTCCACACGCTGTCTGTGGCATCAGTGGGGAGGGGGTTCTGCTGAGGAGCAGTGGTTGGTTACTCGGCTGGCGTCTCCAGGAGGTGGGGGCGTTCCCAGGAGGACTCAGGCAAACCTATCCCTAAAATGGCCGCCATCAGTTTTTACAGATGACTCAAAAATACGTAGATGTGCCAAGGCAACACTTCAGGCATGTTTTTAATAAGGGAATGACATAATAACATGATGTAAAGCTTGAAAAAGTCGATTTTGCCTAATACCCCCTCTTTAAATGTTCTTGTTAATCAGCCATTAGTCATAAAAACGAGTTCTCGATGCTCTCTGTAAGCGGAGGAAACCTACGGCGACACAGGGAGAACATGCAAACTCCACACAGAAAGGCCCGTCCCGGTGTGAATAGAACCCTGGACCTTCTAGCTGTGCGGCGTGAGCGCTAACCGACCCCCGCGCGGTGGCGTGCTGCAGCCATTCCCTACTCGGCACGTGGTATTTACCAAAACGCTAAATATCTGCTGTGAAAACTCAAAATTTGAAGTATGATCAGGGTGTCCAAAATGCGGCCCTCAGACTAATGTTTGGTGGCCCTCGGACTTGTACTGCATAACTCTTGCCCCTAGAGGCCATAAGCGCCACTGCAGGTGTCGTACATGTGGTGTTTTTTACTCATTAATTGTCCGTGAGAGTAACTACTACGCTGACAGGAAAGACAAAGGGACAGAGGGATATTGTACAAACAATTGCACAATGGAGATCATTGTTTTCACTCACACGGCTGTAAATACTGTTTAACCTCTTACCACCCGCCAAAACCAAATGCATTCTCTCCTCTTTGCCATTGCCGTCACTTTTTATTTCCCTTATGTGTTTTTGCCATTTTTAAAATTACTTTTTTGCTGGATTTTTGTCACTTTTTTCTGCTGGATTTTTGTCACTTTTTTTGCTGGATTTTTGTCACTTTTTTGCTAGATTTTTGTCACTTTTTTCTGGATTTTTTTATTTTTTCTGCTGGATTTTTGTCACTTTTTTGCTGGATTTTTGTCATTTTTTTGCTGTATTTTTGTTATTTTCTTGCAAGATTTTTGTCACTTTTTTCTGGATTTTTTTATTTTCTCTGCTGGATTTTTGTCACTTTTTTGCTGGATTTTTGTCACTTTTTTGCTGGATTTTTGTCTTTTTTCTGCTGGATTTTTGTCGTTTTTTGCTGGATTTTTGTCATTTTTTTGCTGCATTTTTGTCTTTTTTCTGCTGGATTTTTGTCTTTTTTCTGCTGGATTTTTGTCGTTTTTTGCTGTATTTTTGTCGTTTTTTGCTGTATTTTTGTCATTTTCTTGCTGTATTTTTGTTACTTTTTTGCTGGATTTTTGTCATTTTTTTGCTGGATTTTTGTCACTTTTTTGCTGGATTTTTGTCATTTTCTTGCTGTATTTTTGTTACTTTTTTGCTGGATTTTTGTCACTTTTTTGCTGGATTTTTGTCACTTTTTTCAGCTGGATTTTTGTCACTTTTTGCTGGATTTTTGTCATTTTTTTGCTGGATTTTTGTTACTTTTTTGCTGGATTTTGTCATTTTTTTGCTGGATTTTTGACACTTTTTGCTGGATTTTTGTCATTTTTTTGCTGGATTTTTGTTACTTTTTTGCTGTATTTATGTCATTTTCTTGCTGGATTTTGTCATTTTTTTGCTGGATTTTTGTCATTTTTTTGCTGGATTTTTGTAATTTTCTTGCTGGATTTTTGTTACTTTTTTGTTGGATTTTTGTCACTTTTTTGCTGGATTTTTGTCACTTTTTTCAGCTGGATTTTTGTCACTTTTTTCAGCTGGATTTTTGTCATTTTTTTGCTGGATTTTTGTTACTTTTTTGCTGGATTTTGTCATTTTTTTGCTGGATTTTTGTCACTTTTTGCTGGATTTTTGTCATTTTTTTGCTGGATTTTTGTTACTTTTTTGCTGTATTTATGTCATTTTCTTGCTGGATTTTGTCATTTTTTTGCTGGATTTTTGGCATTTTTTTGCTGGATTTTTGTAATTTTCTTGCTGGACTTTTTTGCTGGATTTTGTCTTTTTTTTGCTGGATTTTTGTCATTTTTCTGCTGGATTTTTGTCACTTTTTTGCTGGATTTTTGTCATTTTTTTGCTGGATTTCTGTCACTTTCTTGCTACCCTTTTCTCACCTTTTTGTTGAGTTTTTGTCATTCTCGTCACTGTTTTTGGTCACTTTTTAGCGCTTTTTTGTTGCGTTTTCATCCTCATTTTTTTTTTTTTTCCTTTTTTATCGCTGTTTTGAAGAAGCTTTTAGATTTGGAGAATTTGGAGAACAGGAGAGAACATGTTCAGGCGGGAGTTAAGAGGTTAAGTGGTGCTAGCCCGCAGTTAGCTTTGCCCGTTAGCCTGTTAGCTTCTTCTTCGTGATTCCATGGGTGTGTATTGGTGACTCTGACCCGGTACAGGGAAAGTTTTGGTTTTCTGTCTGGAGACACCAGGGGGCGATGAAAGACCCCCCAATCATCCCTTTAACACTTGTATTACCCCCAGAGGGACGACGGGAAGGGTTTATTAAGGTAAACACGTTACTTAGTGCTGCTGTAGATGTTGTGTTGGTTGTACCTTGTTCTTGTGGGCGTTGACTGAAGCGTATCGAACCGTCCCCCTGAATCCGGCCACTGTCCGCGGCTGCAACACAAACACAGTCAGGCAGAGACACCGACGAGGGAGCGCCGCTTATTCATATCGTTTTATCGTAGCAAAAATGTTCCAAATACTTATGTTACGAATAGTCTTTTAACATATTTTCTTACAAAGCAAAACAAATGAAAAAAAAAAAAAAAACGCTAAAATGAAGCAAACTTAAGGCGGGATGACCAAACGGAGGAGGAGCTCGGGGGCCGTTTAACGTAAACCACTCACATCCCGGTCGCCACGGAGACGATGGAGGCATGCACGTCAAAATCATAACTCCAAACGAAACTGTAAGGAGAAAAGCAAAAACAGCAAAGACAGAAACTGAACAGAACTCAAAGGAAGCAACAACACAAAGAATAAAAACGACCGGACACACATTTAACGACACCCGAAACATGGCTTTGATTCGTGATTCTTTCATATTAACAGAGTTTTGTATTTGAAGAGCTGGTGTCTTGCTGTTGACCATGTTCCTCACAGTTTTGAGTAATCCTGTCCTATATCGTGCAAAACGACTTTTTGGAGCTTTTAACCATGTTGTTAAGCAACTTCCTCATCACAAACACCCCCAGAGTGGTTCTTGACTTCATTCACGTGAAGCGTTTCTCCTGAATCCTGCTGCTCCGCCCTCTCCTGGAAACCACTGACCTGTGACACGCTTTTTTAAGTCCTAGAGTCAAACAGGAAGAGCCCGACGTCTGTAATGTAGTGCCAGCTTTATCGTTATTTCTGTCGTAAGAAAGAAACTTCCATGTCAGCGAAAACGAATGCACCTGCTGAACAGATGCCATGTTTGCACCGCAGTTGTGAAGAACCTACTCTGAACACGCCTGGTTATTTTTCTTACCTCACGCTAATGTCATGGAGACTTTGTTCAACCTTCCTAAAGAAGAGGCCACTCGCCAGAAGTTAGAGTTAGAGTTAGTTAGAGTTAGTTAGAGGAAGTTAGAGGAAGTTAGAGGAAGTTAGAGGAAGTTAGAGTTAGTTAGAGGAAGTTAGAGGAAGTTAGAGGAAGTTAGAGGAAGTTAGAGGAAGTTAGAGGAAGTTAGAGGGCCAGATCTTGTGGTTCACAGCGCAGGCTGAAGAGCAGACGGTGGAGCTCTTGCAATCTTCAGTGTAATACCTGACGCAAAAAGTGGGCAGGACAGGACGGGGGGGGGACGGACTCACATTGTGATGTTGTGGTGCCGCCCCCTCCCCTTGCTTTCCCCAGACCTGCGGAAGGCGGTGGGTTGCAACGCAATGTTTAATAAAGATTAAAAAAATAAAAGTGTCCCTCCGCTGCTGCAGATCCAAGCTGAGCGGGCGGGACAGAGAGGCAGCAGCCTCGCGCTGGACACCGCTCGAATGCACAAAGTTACGAAATGGATTTAATTGATCAGAAACTGTCATATCGGCTGTGGAGGAGTTACAGAGTTATGCAGCAGCTGCAAGAAAACTGTAGCTGGAACATTTGCGCTACAGCTGCAGGATTCTTTGGAGCGGCTGAATTGAAAAAAAAAAAGTTGCTCTGCTCCCTGTGAAATGTGCTTCTTTCTTTTGGACTGAGCTGTGGCTGCACAAGGAGCATCATCAGGAGGTAAAGACTGACACACGATGGAAATGTCTCCTTAAAACAGACCTGGTGTTGTGGCACTTGAGGCTTGTGTGGTTTATTTATGGAAAACTGTTGTTGTTTTTTAGGTGTTAAGAGTGTGCGGCACGTTGATCTACAGTATCAGTGTAAACCCGTGCGTAACCGACGCTCAAACAGACTTTTCAAGGCAATTTCGCTTTTGTTTTCAATTTGACGTCGATTCTAAGGAAGAAGACGAGGCAGCGCGATGTAAAGAGGAACATAATGTGAAGGTTTCCACAGAAGAGCGGGTCCAAGTGCTGCTTGTAATGAACCAGCCTCAGTCGCCTCTTTTTCTTAAATAACGCCCTCTCCCTAGCGGCGCAGCCTTTAGCGCCACATGCAAGATCGCGCCTGCACCACGGTGCGTTAAAGTTGCGCCAGTCACAAGATCTGGCCCAGAATCTCTTTCCGGGACTCAGCGACTATCACCAAAATAGTGTTTTTCTGTGACTGTGACTTGCCAGGCGACCCCGGATGTCGCTTTCCTCGGGCAAACATTAAAGTGACGTTTCCCGCTTTAGCCTGAAGTGCCTCCTCCGGGTGTGAAACTGCAGAGCACTGTGTATAAATAAGCAGCTCTTCTCCAGTTAAAGGCCGTTGAGTCATCGTCAGGTGTGTTCAAAGATCTGGGTGAGGGCTCTGAGCTCTGCAGCGCCCCCTGGAGCAGCCTGAGATCTGCACCAGGCGGCGCCGCTCAGGGTCTGGTTATGATGAGGAGATCACATTATGACATGGTTTAAAGCTCAGCGACGACTTAGTGACACACAGACTCTCACATTTCACTGCAGACACTTCCTGTAAACGCACAGGGAGTGAAGGAGCTCATCCATCATGTAAGACCGGACTAAAGCTCAGACCGGGATCAGAGCGGGAAACAATGCAGGGAGTAAACCAGGGCTAAACCAGAACTAAACCAGGGCTAAACCAGGACTAAACCAGGGCTAAACCAGGACTAAACCAGGAGTAAATCAGGGCAGAACCAGGGCTGAACCAGGGCTGAACAAGGGCTGAACCAGGACTAAACCAGGGCTAAACCAGGGCTGAACCAGGAGTAAACCAGGGCTAAACCAGGACTAAACCAGGGCTAAACCAGGACTAAACCATGGCTAAACCAGGACTAAACCAGGGCTAAACCAGGACTAAACCAGGGCTGAACCAGGGCTAAACTAGGACGGAAACAGGGCTAAACTAGGACTGAAACAGGGCTAAACTAGGACTGAAACTAGGGCTAAACTAGGACTAAACCAGGTCTAAGCTCAAGCCTTATCAAAGCAGCCACAGCTCTATAAATAGACCTGACTCCTGTGGAAGAACAGAATGACTGTGACCTTCAAAATAAAAGCTTTTTGTGACTCTTGTCTTTAAATCTCAGTCAGTTCAAAACTCAACACTTATAAAATCCACTAATGATCAGTAATCAGGAAGAACCGGACTCCGGCGCAGACATGAACAGAACGTCCTCACGCTGCGACCTTGTGCTACTGCAATGCAGCAAACAACAACTGACGACTGGACCGGGCTGGACCCAGACTCAGCCAGGGCCAGGGCTGGACCCAGACTCAGCCAGGGCCAGGGCTGGACCCAGACTCAGCCAGGGCCAGGGCTGGACCCAGACTCAGCCAGGGCCAGGGCTGGACCCAGACTCAGCCAGGGCCAGGGGTTTGCAGCAGGTTCTAGTCCCTGTGGAAACCTTGAGACGTCACAGAATCGAAGATAAGAAAATTAATGTTTTTGGAATATCAAATAATCGAGTTACCATGGAGACTGGCCATGTTTGTGGGCACTAGCAAACATTTTGTATAGACTAACATTGGCCTGATGATAGTATATTCAGCTGCAGAGTCACTGCTGGTAAATCCATCTAACCTTCCCCACTGGAACAGCCTCTACTCCCATGATGCTTAGCGATATGACATCACGATCCTGAACCCGATGGCTGCGTCCTCTGTCCACACTGTTCCCTTTAGTCACACAATGCATTCTGAGGGAGGGTTGGAGGAGAACAGAGGCCCTTCCGAAACGAGCAGATCGGTAAGCCGCCATGATCAGAAGCTTCCGAATTGGGCTGTAAGTGAGGAAGGAGTCAGGGAGAGGCGCCTCGATGCTAACTATCATAGCCACTTTAGCATATGGACCTCTGGTGCTAACTATCATAGTCACTTTAGCATAGGGACCTCTGGTGCTAACTATCATAGCCACTTTAGCATAGGGACCTCTGGTGCTAACTATCATGGCCACTTTAGCATATGGACCTCTGGTGCTAACTATCATAGTCACTTTAGCATAGGGACCTCTGGTGCTAACTATCATAGCCACTTTAGCATAGGGACCTCTGGTGCTAACTATCATAGCCACTTTAGCATATGGACCTCTGGTGCTAACTATCATAGTCACTTTAGCATAGGGGCCTCTGATGCTAACTATCATAGCCACTTTAGCATAGGGACCTCTGATGCTAACTATCATAGCCACTTTAGCATAGGGACCTCTGATGCTAACTATCATAGTCACTTTAGCATAGGGACCTCTGGTGCTAACTATCATAGCCACTTTAGCATAGGGACCTCTGGTGCTAACTATCATAGCCACTTTAGCATATGGACCTCTGGTGCTAACTATCATAGTCACTTTAGCATAGGGACCTCTGATGCTAACTATCATAGCCACTTTAGCATAGGGACCTCTGATGCTAACTATCATAGTCACTTTAGCATAGGGACCTCTGATGCTAACTATCATAGTCACTTTAGCATAGGGACCTCTGATGCTAACTAACCAGTGATTAGGAACTATGTGCCCTCCCATAAGCCACTGTGCCAAACCCCCACCCCCCTCGCCCCCACCCTGGAGTGATTCATGCGCAACCACTGTTGATTGACAGGTGCACATTTTATAATAAAATAATAATTTAAAATAAAGATTCTGCACAAGCCAAACTTTATGAAAGTGATAAATTCATGTTGTCGTCCTCACAGCTCAGTCACATGTCAGTGTTAAAGAGGAAACTCAGGAAACGGATTAAATGAAGACAATTTTTTGTGTGCTTTTGTTCTCATTTTGTAGAAACTTAATCCACATGGATCATTTGCTACTGTAGCTTTAAGAAACAGCTGTTGAGATAAAATAAGACTAAAGGGAAATGTGGATTCTCATTTTTCTCCTTCAATGTCTTCATTTGGACACTATACAGTCGGTGGCAGCTTTTGTTTGCCTGCAGTCTGCCAATAACCTTAAAGAAGAAGAACAGCAGCTGTTGGTGATGTCACTTCCCCTGGGTAAGGACGGTCCAATTGGACAAATGCTGCTGAAGCAAAAGTTCACTAACTGCATAGATCTAACAGTCGACCCCATGAAAGGTTAAGGGTCAGGATATGATATGTATATGTTATGAATAAACCGCTTGAATCTAAATCCTGACCTGTAACTTGAGCTGTTAATTGATCAATGGCGCCCCCCTCAGGCAAAAGGGCAATAATCCAAACCTTCTTCATTCATGTAAAATCGTTGTGTAATAAAACGTTTCTAACTAATATTTATCCATAAATATTACACTGTATCGTCGTCTTTTTCACAGAAATACATGGATGTTTTTGATTTTCTCTAAACTCTCTGGAGCTACGTGGTGAAAAGGGGCGGGGCCACATGAGGAAGGCTTGTTCTGCAGAATCATTGTTCAGACATTGTTATTTTACTATTGACAGAAAAGAATGGACCTAAACAAAAGGGAACACTGAAGAACTAAAGAGCGCTGACGTCCCGGGGCAGCGCAGACTCACCGGCCGGACCTCCCCCGTGGTGTTGGTGTACTGCCGCGCCAGGCCGAAGTCCAGCATGTAGCACTTCCTGTAGGTGGAGGGCAGGCGTCCCATCGCGAAGTTCGACTGGAGACAAAACACGAGGTTCAGTTAGTTTAACCAGTTTCTCCCAGGTCTGACCCAGGTCTGTCCCATGTCTGACCAGGTCTGTGACAGGTCTGACCCAGGTCTGTGACAGGTCTGTCCCAGGTCTGTGACAGGTCTGTCCCAGGTCTGTGACAGGTCTGTCCCAGGTCTGTGACAGGTCTGTCCCAGGTCTGTCCCAGCTCTGTCCCAGGTCAGTCCCAGCTCCGTCTAAACTCTGTCCCAGCTCCGTCCCTGCTCTGTCCCAGCTCCGCCCCAGCCCCGCCCCCGCCCCGGTCCCGTGAGTGTCGGCAGCACTGACCGGTTTGATGTCTCGGTGCAGGAAGCCCACCGAGTGAATGGCCTCGATGGACTCCAGGATCTGTTTTCCGAGCCGCAGCGTGGTGCTCATGGTGAAGGTGCCGCGGGGCTGAGAGCGCCGCAGGTCGGCCAGGTTACGCCCCTGAACACAAAACAAAACACGTCAGGACACGGAGATCTATCCAGGAAGTGACTCCGCTCCCTGTTGTTCCCCACGCTTACTCATTCACAAATACTGACATGCTTGGTATCCACGTGTAGCAGGAAAGGCTGAGACTGAGATGACGCTGATATCCAAACATGGTCATACAAATATTTTTTTATCAATTTTTTATCGTTTTTTGGTCACATTTTTGTAATTTTTTTGTCAAATTTTGTCACATTTCTGTAATTTTTTGTGACATTTTTGTCATTTTTGGGTCAATTTTTTGTCACATTTTTGTCACTTTTTTGTCAATGTTTTCTCAGTTTTTTGTCACGTTTCCTTCATTGTTTTTGTCTCAGTTCTGTCTCTATTTTCACAGCTTTTTTCCAGAAGCTTTTGGACTGGGGTAAAGCCAAACTCGACAAAATGTGCTCGGTTCATGTGGGAGTTAAGGGGTTAAAGAAGAAGAACAGCAGCCGTCGGTGATGTCACTAAAAGTTCACCAACTGCATAGAGATCTAACAGTTGACCCCATGAAAGGTCAAGGGTCAGGGGTTAGGACATAGAGGCGTTAACTTCATGGTTTCGGACCCAGTCAGAGTTCCCCACGTATATCCATTCACAAACACTGACATGTTTGGTATCCACGTGTAGCAGGAAAGGCTGAGACTGAGATGACGCTGTAATCCAAATATGGTCATACAAATATACACGGAAAACATCAGAAACAGCTGCAGTGTTTAAACAGTGAGATAATAAATGAAGCTCGTCACCCTCAGGATCTTCATCACAGACCAGTTAAACCAGAGATGATTCAGTCCGGCCCTCAACTTGTAGAGCATAAATTCATAAGTATTTTTAAAAAAAAGTAAGTCTGTAGCCCATTCCTGTGCGGAGTTATGATTTTTTTTTTAAATACCAGATTGCTCACTCCAGCCACTAGGGGGCAGCTTAAGGCCAGACACTGCAGGTGAATAGGGGAAAAAAATAAATGTAGAGATATCAATTTGAAGCTTTTGCTGAACATCACAGATATAAATATGAGAAAAAAATGTGTTGCATTTTTTCTGTCATTTTATGTTTTCACAAATCAACTAATCATCAGTGAAAAAATCTGTAAAAACTCAAATTCCGCCTGTTTTTTTGGTTTCAAAGCTGAATAAATCAGGCTAGGAATTAGATATTAAAAAATCCCTCTGAAAAAACCTTCAGAATCTTGTGTCTCAGCCTGTAAAGTTTGGAGTCTGTGGGAGCTTCTATAAGGGCTCAGGCTCTGCCCGAGTGCGGCTTCTCTCATTCAGAGAAAACCAGCCCTGAAGTTTTGTAGCGAGTGCGCATGCTCGGCCCGTTTTCCGACTTTTCCGCTCCAGCGTCTCACAGGAGGAAAAATACCATATTTGGGTGAAAGCGTCATCACGGGGCCCCTTAGCAGGACACGTGGATGTCAAATCTGTCAATATTTATGAATGAAAACCCGCGGGAAAGACGGCCTTTCTACTTCCGGGTCGCCCCCACCTCGCAGACAAAACATCATAAAATAAACATCATCATTTTTATATCTGACATGAAAACTAAGATGTAAAGGGAGGAAAATAGATACAAATCTCCACTTCCACCACTGCGTGAAAAATCAATACTTTCACCTAAAGTGTCTCGCCTTATTAAATAAGACTAAAAGGAAAGAATTCCACAGGTGTCCAGCAGAGGGCACTGACATAATAATAAATCAGGATATAAACAACTTGCAAGAGGGAAATGGACAGTCTGTCCCTGGGCAGCTGTGGCTACAATGGTAGCTTAATGAATATTGGCTACAATGTAGCAGAGACTTGTGACACAGGCTTGTAAAGTGCAATAAGTGTGAGCCGTTGTTATGAGGCTACAGTCTTGTCAAGCTCATAATCCCATGGTCTGTGTGAATACTAGATTCTGATTGGCTGGTGCATTATTTTGGTATTACCGCACACGTAGTCCGGTAGTTAAATCACTGGGATATCACTCCGCCGTGGGCGTCGCCATAGCAACGCATGACACAGCTGAATCAGATAAAGGCGTAATTAGTGACTGACAGGAACGTATGAGATGGATTTAGTGTTTGCTAAATGTTTGTAGAGGAGAGTGAGCAGCTAGGTTAGCTACTGTTAATAAAATATGAGCTTTACATTTCTATTGGAAACGGTTAAGGCTATTCATCATTTTCAGGCGTACATGAAATGATCCTGCATTGAAGCATCTTTGTCTGGATTAGTAAAGTCAAACATAAAAGTTTGAGTTGGGGGGGCCCAGGTGTGAGCGACTCCACCGCAGCTGTTTCCATAAACAGTTGAGCTGGTTGAGCTAGCTAGCTTTAGCTTCAGGTTAAACAGCGTAAAAGGTAAATAACTCCTGCCCACGAGTGCCGCATATCGGTGTTTACTTCCAGGGAAAAGTGTTTCCGGGTTAGTCCTGTTGTGTTGTGATTCTGTGCTGATGTTGTGTCGTTGAGCCTGACTGAGATCCTCGTAATAGCTGCGGAGAATGACTCGCTCTGAGACCAGCCTTCAGTGACCGGCTAATAACCCACATAAAATAGTCCCGTAGTCTGGCATGTTTAGTGAGTTTAGTCAATGAAAAAACATTTATTATAAATGTTAGGTTTGTGGGACCCTGGTATAAGCGGATTAAACAACGAGGAGCCGCGTTAGACGTTATAATGCAGGAGGAACAACACTGTGTCGGGCGTTAGAACCGTCTAATGCACGGCTCTGAGTTGTTTAATCCTTACTTATTATTCATTAATGGAAAAAAAAAAGTCCTCAATGTATTTTCCCAATAAAAATCTTTTATTTTTAATTTTTGGAGCTTTTGTTTATGGACCGGGCGATTCACTCCCCATATATTATACTTATATCCCGATATAAGTCTGAGTTATTGTTGGTGCTTCTCATGTGGCCCCGTATGAAAATGAATTGCGTTAACTCTCACCTGCAGCTGCATCACCACGTAGTTGAACTTGTCGTTTCTGCCGCAGCCGATGAATTTACACACGTGGTTTTTTCCTGTAAACACATAAATAACTTCATTACGTTGCTGCTTCACTGGAATAAAACTAAGATTATTACTTATAACCATGTGGTCTGCAGCCCTAACATCGGAACAGCCACTTTGAAACCTAAATTAAGATAAAACACCAGCAGTTTTATTTCAAGTAGATTGAGATTTTTTCATCTCTGAGGGCAGTGATTTATTTTTTCTTAATGTAACTGTAAATATCTGGCCCCATGGACAGATTTCTTAAAACTAGACTCTCAAATCAAGGACAAAAGCACTTAATTCAAGAACAACATTACTTTCAGTGAAAGAGCCGCAATAGTATGTTTATCCACAAACAACAAACCTTTTATAATTGGCAGCATGATGATGAATAAATACATTAAAAGTAAAAGACTATGTACAAATCTTGGAAACTGATTGTATAAATATACAGTAAAAACATGTGGATGGTTCTTCGCTGCAACATTATTATATAAAAACGAGGGTTGTCATAAAACTTTAGCTCACGATTAATCTAAAAAATAATGAATCGCAATGAATTAAATTAATCACAATTAATGGCATCATATGTTTTCACCAAACACACTCCTGTATCTGAGCCACACATGAGCTGATATTAACTACATATAATAAAACAGAGCTACTAATGACGCTGTTTCAACCAACATTACTTTAACTCTGTCCTTATACCCGACTGCAGGGGAGGCACGTTTTCTTGTGGAAGGGCTGATTTTCTTCATTGTAAACAGACTGAGGGCCGAAGCCGCTGATTATCAGCCCAAAGTAAACACAACACTGGAAAAATGACAATCCTGAGATAAATGACTTAAAATTGCTTGAATTAAAGTTCTTCTGTGTTGAATTCTTCGTCCTACACTTATTTTGGTCCATTCTACAAAATGTGCAACTGTAAAAAGCTGCTGTGTTTTGTGTAAATGCTCTTCATGGAAGATTTGGTGTGAAGCTTAAAACTGATGATTGTATCGTTACAAATCTGTATCTGTTTAGCTCAGGAAGGACTTGCATCAAAAGTCAATGTGATCCAGACCTAATAACTGATCATGTTTTGTAAATGTTATTGAACTGAACATGGGGTCGGCACTTATGAGCTCATGGCTTCAGCCGACTCCATTTTGAGCATCCACACTGTATGAAGTTTGGAAGATAAGATGAATGTAAAATTGCTCAAATACATTTGTGCACTTCTGCGCTTAAACTACAAACTAGGTAGGCCATGTACGTTTGGAGTGTGATAATTATATTCAAATAAAAAGAGCAATGCAAAAAGAATTTCAGTCGGTTTGAACTGATCCAAGATACAAATGCTACAGCGCTGATGGAACAAGAATAAAACTTGAAATCAGACAAATAACGGTTTTTCACATGAAATGACACAAAATTATCTGAAATAAGAGAATAACTACTACTAGAAATCTACTCAAACTTTAGATTTAATCTGTTCATTCAAGTAGATTTATGTCATTTCTTCGTTAAAACACTTTCTCCAGTGCACTTCCTTCAAATTCCAGTGTTGTACATAATATATGACCTCATTTGGTGAACTGACAGTATTTCTACCATTTAACTCTAATAATGTTAAGTACTCTCTGATTTGTGTAATAATGTTGCTCAAAATCATCTTGAGGGCCAGAGGTTCTGTGCTGGAGGGCCGGATTTGGCCCCCGGGCCTGACGTTGCCTACCCCTGCCCTACTGTATCAACCAAAAGGTTTTTGCAGATTCTGTTCAAAATGTTCAACAAAGAAGATGAAAAAGTCTCTAAATGTGACTAATGTTGAGCGAGAGCTGCTGGCGGGAGATTCCTGTTAAAAACTGTGGACTTTTCCCATAGAATCATGACACTGTGATTTTGTAAATGAAATGTTTTATGTCGGCCAAGTCTTAACCTCTTAACTCCCGCCTGAACCGAGAGGATCTTTTTCCTCACGTCATCAGATTTTTTTTCCATCATTTTTTGTTGGATATTCAACTCATTTTTGTAACTTCTTTGTCTTTTTTTGTCATTTTTTTTATCACATTTTTGTCATTTTTTATCACATTTTTGTCATTTTTTGTCACATTTTTGTCAATTGTTTATCACATTTTGTCATTTTTTGTCACATTTTTTCATCATTTTTTGTCACATTTTTTGTCAATTTTTTGTAATTTTTTGTCAATTTTTTGTAATTTTTGTGTCACATTTTTGTCATTTTTTCGTCAATTTTTTATCAAATTTGTATCATTTTTTGGTCACATTTTGACAATTTTTAGTCAATTCCTTGTGACATTTTTGTGACATTTTTGCCACTTTTTCATTAATGTTTTCTCACTTTTTCGTCACATTTCCATCATTGTTTTCGTCTCAGTTTTGTCGCTATTTTCACACCTTTTTTCCAGAAGCTTTTGGATTGGGGTAAAGCCAAACTGGAGAAAATGTGCTGGGTTCAGGTGGGAGTTAAGGGGTTAATAATGAATGTAGTTATATTATATAAAACATGATGTGCAGTTAATGGAATTTCAATAGAGCAATTAATCGCTATTAACAGAATGAGTCGATTGACAGCACTAACACAAACACATTATCAACTGCAGAGTACAGACGAGGACTGAAGAACCTTCACCTCCTTTGACAGTGACGATGCCCCTGTTTTCCATCTAAGCCATGAATACAAAAGGACTTAAACCTTTAACCAGTGGTGTTTTCATAATGATTGTTCTGAATGCTTGTATCCACTGTAATAGTGATGTTTGGAGAGGGCGACTGGGGGAATGTTCTCTGGGGAAATGAAAGAGAAAAAGGTTTGCTGTGTAACGATCACAACACGTCTCTACAACTCACAGCGAAACTACAAAACCACAGAGCAGAGCATGACGTGAAGAACTAGGATTGCTCCGTCTCTCCCGGAGCTCCTGCAGCAGTGGGAGTCTGTGATGCGTAATAATAAACGCTGTGACTCATGACGGGCCAATCACGCGGCTCGGCGCTGGTCACGTGATGCGGGCAGTTGTTGCGTAACGGTCACGGGTCGTTTCAGCTCGCGGCGCCGTCAGAAACACCACGGAGCAGAGCGGCGGTTCTGTTCCCTTTAAGGACAGTGTTTACAGGCTCTGCAGCTGTTAGTCACATCCGGCTCATCAGGAGTCTGAACATGACTTTACTGAACTCTCAGAACTCTCCAGAAGCTCTGAGGCTCTGAGGCTGTGGGAAAACACACCACAGGTTTGTGCAGAGTGAAACTGTCACTCTAGTCTTAAAGGTCCTATATCTGCAAAATCGACTTTTAGCCATGTTGTTATGCTGTTTCCTGTTTCATTCACGCATGTCTCTGAGCAGCTGCTCCGCCCTCTGCTGGTGAACCACTGAGTTGCTCCGTTGTGTCGTCAGAGCGGAGCAGAAGTGCTCAACGTCTGTAACGTAATGTCTTAATTCTGTACTTACGGCCTGACTTTAATTTGTAAAAAAGTGTTTTCATTATTTCTGTTGTAAGAAAGAAATACAGGAAGTGCCTGAGGCGATTCCAGGTCCGCTCTGCCCCTGTGGACAAAACGAACGCACCCCTGAGCGTCTGAACAGACGTCATGTGTGAAGAAGGAGCTCTTTCTAACCTACTCTGGACACGCCTGGTCTTTATTCTGACCTAACGATAATGTCACAGAGAAAAGCACGTTTGGCTACGAGGACTTTATTCATCCTTCCTAAAGAAGAGGCCACCCGCCACAAGTTGTTTTTTTCTCTGGGATTCGGCGACTTTCACCAAAACAGTGTTTTTCTGTGACTTCTCTGATGGATGTTTGTGAACCTTCACCAGAATCAAAGTGGATTCACTTTCATAACCAATGCGAGTCCCAATAACCTGATGGACCAGAGCGGTGAGTCAATCCAAACACGTGTTAGCGTGTGCGTCAGCGTGTGCGTCAGCGTGTGCGTTAGCGTGTGTGTTAGCGTGTGTGATAGCGCGTTAGCATGTGTGTGATTTTTTATTCTTTTGTTTTTTATTTTTTGGTTTATTTGGTCGGGACTGTGCATGTTAATGAACATACATGGGCCTCATGCATGTAAACAAGCCACACCGGATTGTAGCCTCACATTCATCCCGGCCTATTGTACATGTTTTTAGTAGTAGGGGAAACCGGAGTACCCGGAGGAAGCCTACACAGACACGGGGAGAACAAGCTCCACACAGAAAGGCCCCGTCCAGGTGGGAGTCGAACCCGGACCTTCTAGCTGTGAAGCACGAGCGCTAACCGCTGTGCCACCGCGCCGTTAGCGTGTGTGTTATTTATGAAGCTGTACTGCAGATGTCAACTCCTTATAACTGTATTGTGCAGTAACTTCAGTTTTTGCTGTGTATTTATATTTAGACTACTGCAAAACTTGTATGAGCGGAGAGAGGGGGCGGACTTAACTGAATCTACTTGTATTTATCACAAATATGAGTGCTCCATAGTGGTAGAGGCACACTATATCATATACATGCCTATACTTCACTTTGGGACGGCTAAAATAGCAGATACAGATCCTTTAAGGCCTATGACCCAATGACCTCACTACGCAGATCCCGCAGGTCTGTGGATTTCTGGGTCACACATTTACGGAGCATCTGAAGGGCAGCAGGACCAGCTCCTCCTGAACCAGCGCCTCCTCTGTCTGGATCAGGTAACTACATCGGCTCCAATAAATCTGAACCAGCCTTGCCAGTTGCCAAATACTTTCTTCTACCATGTTTTGGATTCTTGCCAACCTTTTGAGGAACCGTGACCAAACTCAATGTTCAAGATTTAAGCTTTGAAGCCCCACAGGCTGTGTTGGATAAACACAGAGAAAATGGAGGACACACTGACCTTGCAGCTTCTTGAGGACGGCCACCTCCATCTTGAGCACCTGCTTGGGCTGCTGCGCCGACTCCACCTTCAGAGCCACGTTCTCTCTGGTCAGAAGGTCCAGCGCCTCGTAGATCTCCCCGAATCCTCCGCCACCGATCTTCTTCAGCTGAGGGCCACAGCAGAGTCAGGACAACCTCTCTCTTTAGATATCAACAAACCGTGGGCTTGTTTCGTTTTAATGGCGTTCGAGGACGATGGTAACTGTTACACTGTTGATATCACTGGCATCGGTTAAAATATTTCTACATCCAGCCTATCAACACACACTAATTATGTTACGCTGTATCACTTGTGTGTGTTGATAGGCTAATGTCGGCGTCACATGACTTGTCTCCACAATGGCTATGTGGAAATATTTTTGACCGATTGTCGTCGACGTTTACTTTTTACCTATTGTTTACTCATGAATCCATAAATATCAACAACTCTAAACATAATCAAAGTTAGAATTAGAAGACAAGTTTGAAACAACGGGGTCTGTGCATGAAAGGTTTTTGGCTAACTTCCTGTTGGCCAGTGCCCGGTAAAGACGACTTCCTGTCCACATTTGAACGTAAATCAGGAAAGTGTATGGAGCACATCAGGAGCTTAAAAAGAGATTTCAAGCCTTATTTTGGAGTCTCAGCTTTGATATTTTATGTTTTATAATTTGAAAATATGTCTCTGTAAGAAGTAATGCTAATGATGAAAGATCTTGACTGGGGCTCCGCCTGCTGGCAGCTATAGGAATATTTTTCTTTAAAAACTTTCTCCAGCAGTGCGTGATAAACAGTTCGAGCTCAGAGTCGATAATGAAACGGCTAAATTTAACCGCTTTGTTCGAGGATTTACTTAAAACTACGTGAATGTTGTGAAATATGACTCCAGGAAACGTCAACACATGGTTTAAACATCAGTAAAGTCCATTTTGCAGGACATGTCCATCTTCATTTCAAGTGAAGCCGAGTGTCTCATAAAAATATGGTGCCATTTTACCATGTGTAAATTGGGGATGCACCGATCCGGTTCTGGTATTGGATATCGGAGCTGACACTGGTAAAAAATACGATATCGGGTAGCGGTTACAAATATCCGAGTTTTGGCTCTCACCGCTTTAAAAACACAACTTTTACCACTTAAATCTAAGTCATTTTGAAGGAGAGAATCTGAGGAATCCAATCGCTGAGTTAGTTTTAACCTCCGTGAATGTATTTTAAACGCATAATGTCGCAGTTAGCATCAGTATGCTAAAGCTAGTGGGAGCTAATGCTAATGAAAACTAACTAAGGTTGGGTCAGATAATCAAATAGAAATACTTAAAGTAGTCTAATAAAATAAAAGAGCCACTGCTGAAGCCAAGTGTTGGTATTTTAGTTAAAGAAATAACTGATCAGACATGTTTGTAATGGTCAGACACTTCATGAGAGTTGTTTATTAATGTGACCTAAAGTCATTTACTCAAGGACGTTTAGTGCAGAAAAGTCATCCTTGTTTAATGTTCATCCAAGAGTTATAATTGATAATTGATCAGTAGCATCATGACAAGGAAATATGTCTTTATTGATCTTAAAATGGAGAAAAGAGTCAGTTCAATCGCTCAGAGAACGATACTTTTAAGGAAGTTTCTTGGTATGGGTAAATATCGGATATCGGTAGATACTCAAACCCTAGTATCGGTATCAGAAGCAAAAAATCTGGATTGGTGCATCTGTAATGTTAAATTAGCATTGGCCTTTAGCTTCAAGGCTAAAACACTTTCAGTTATTCATCTGTCAGCATTGCTAACTCTTCATAAGAATAAACCAGGACAGGAAACAGCCGTTAGCCTACAGGAAGTTAGCATCATGTGAAACATTCCGTGCACAGAGGCTGTATCCGAATGTCCACAATATTCACTATATAGTCACTATATAGTCACTATATAGTCACTATATAGTGACTATATAGTGGTCACATGTTGTAGGTGTGTCCGAATGTCCAGAGAGAAAAAAGTAGTGCACTCGAAATTTCCCACAATGCATCTCGACAAGTTGTGAGCATCGATGGTCACTAAACGGGTCAATATAGACCACAATGCATTGCGAGAGTGGGAGAAGAGCCTGATAGAGACAGGTCTTTGAACTAAACACGACTGAAGTAAATCAGCTGTTTCAGTCGTGTGTTGAATGAACGACCTAAATATAAACGGCTATGGTGAAAAGATGCTAACGTTAGCTGCTAACCTTTAGCTGGAGCTGTTAAATGACCGACAGCTTCCTCTCGAATAATCCAAGCCATTCATGTAAAATCCATGTGAAGTAAAAGCGTATCTGACTCGTATTTATCCATAAATATTCTCTGAGTTTGGTTTTTATCACAGAAATACTTTATTCCCGGAGTTTAGCGACTTTTAGCAGATGTCGTCACTCAACTGCTGGCGCTTCAGACACCGGGCTCTGACCGACTCTCGGCACGTCTGTGAGCTAATGCTGGAGTGATTTTTTTTTTTCTTCCTTTTTTTGTGATGATAGTTTTAATTTAAGGGTAGTCAACTCATTTTTGTCATTTTTTCGTCCATTTTTCAATGTTTTCTCACTTTTTTGTCCAATTTTCATCATTGTTTTCGTCTCAGTTTTGTTGCTATTTTCACAGCTTTTTTCCAGAAGCTTTTGGGCTGGGGTAAAGCCAAACTGGAGAAAATGTAGTAGTGTCTTGTGTCCGAATCGCCAAGAGAATCAGTGACTATATAGTGACTATATATTGCGGGCCCATGTATTGAATGAGGGATTAGGGAATAGTGTGGACATTCGGATACAGCCAGAGTGTTTATGTTTTTCTTCTGTATTTACAGGTATTGTGTTTCCAGGCGACTATCGGATGCCCGCGTACGGAGCTCCCGGGCGGCTCGTGTTCCCGGGACGGCGAGGGCAGCCGCCGTGCGTTGGCGAGCGCGGGGACTCACCACTTTCCATCGGTCCTTGACCATGCAGTTGGGGGGCAGGATGTCGGCCTGCTCGGACGCGCCGCCGTTCATGTTGTTGTTGTCCTGCAGCCCGGGCACTAGGCACTGCATCTGCCACCCGGACAGCACTCGAGCAGCTCCCAGCTTAAACGAGCCATTTATCTGCCCCACAGGAAGCACACGCACACACAGGAAGTCACATGACACAGAGAGAGAGACGCCGCGTTAGACAGGTTCACACAGAGCGCTCCATCGCCTGCCGCTGCCGGATCCGCGTCACGGAGAGTCCGCCATCTTGGACAGCGCCGTACGGCAGCACCACATGGACAAACTACCTGTACGTACTTTTAACCTCTTACCACCCGCCAAAACCAAATCCATTCTCTCCTCTATGCCATTGTCGTCACTCTTTATTTCCCTTGTGTGTTTTTGTCACTTTTTATTACTTTTTTGCTGCTCTTTTGTCACTTTTTTGCTGAATTTTTGTCTTTTTTTGCTGGATTTTTGTCACTTTTGTGCTGGATTATCTTTTTTTGCTGGATTTTCATCTTTTTTTGCTGGATTTTTTTTTTTTTTTTTTTTGCTGGATTTTTGTCATTTTTTTGCTGGATTTTTGTCATTTTTTGCTGGATTTTTGTCTCTTTTTGCTGGATTTTCATCTTTTTTTGCTGGATTTTTGTCTCTTTTTGCTGGATTTTTATCTTTTTTTTAATGAATTTTTGTCTCTTTTTGCTGGATTTTCATCTTTTTTTGTTGGATTTTTGTCTCTTTTTGCTGGATTTTCATCTTTTTTTGCTGGATTTTTTTCTCTTTTTGCTGGATTTTCATCTTTTTTTGCTGGATTTTTGTCTCTTTTTGCTGGATTTTCATCTTTTTTTGCTGGATTTTTGTCTCTTTTTGCTGGATTTTCATCTTTTTTTGCTGGATTTTTATCTTTTTTTTGCTGGATTTTTGTCATTTTTTATTGCTCTTTTGTCGCTTTTTTTTGTCACTTTTTGCGCTTTTTTGTTTTTGTTGTCCTCATTTTCTTCTCGTTTGTTTTGAAGAAGCTTTTAGATTGGGAGAATTTGGAGAAAACATGTTCAAGTGGGATTTAAAAGGTTAACAGATGTTTCAACACTTGTTTTAGTCAACTCATTTATGTAACTTTTCTTTTTTTCATTTTTTTATCACATTTTTGTCAAATTATGTAACTTTTTTGTCACATTTTTACCACATTTTTGTATTTTTTTTGTCACATTTTGTCACATTTTTGTCATTTTTTCATCAATCTTTTATCAAATATTTGTCATTTGTCACAGAAAGGCCCCGCCCAGGAGGGAATCGAACCCGGGACCTTTGACGCACAAGCACTAACCGCTTTTCTTTACTTTGATATTAAAACTGAGATGTTAAAGGTGTTTTGTGCAGCTTTTATCAGGAAATGACCTTGATATTTGTGCGTAATTTAACTTTTCGTGACCCAGCGGGTGTATGGGAGTTCAGCATGGCACCCTTTTGATTCAAATAATTGCTAACTCAATAAAAATAGCTGTGTTTTCATTCTTATTAAAGGTTTAGTATTGGAAATCCATTTGTTTTGTCCTTCAGACGTTGGTCATGACTCACTTTTCTTCAAATTTCCCATCAATTTTTTCTCAAATTTTGATCAAATTTTTGTAATTTTTTGTCACATTTTTGTCACATTTTTGTCATTTTTTTGACATTTTTTTGTCATTTTTCATTCATTTTTTTAGCATTTTTTTGTCATTTTTTGTAATTTATTGTCACGTTTTTGTCATTTTTTTGTCAAATTTTTATCACATTTTTGTAATTTTTTTCTCACATTTTTGTCACATGTTTGTCATTTTTCATCAATTTTTTATAAAAAAATTTGTCACATTTTTGTATTTTTTTTCTTCACATTTTGTCACATTTTTGCTAACTCAATAAAAACAGCTGTGTTTTCATTCTTATTAAAGGTATCTAGTATTGAAAATCCATTTGTTTTGTCCTTCAGCCGTTGGTCATGACTCACTGTTCTTCAAATTTCCCATTTTGTCTAATATGTGTCCCAACCACCATGTAATTCCAATGGGAAGCCCACAGGGACATGTCTTTTCCTCGCCCTTTTTGTACAATATTAAACTAGTAATAAGCGGGCGAGTGTTTCTTAGTGCATAAACAGATACATTTTGTCCACGTGGTGTCGCCGTACAAAGCTGTCCAACATGGCGGACCCGTGATGCGTACGAATCCGGCGGAGACAGTCGGTCACAGCGATGTTAATGTCAAACATTATTCCAGGCATTAGAAACGGCCGCTGCCAAAACGAAGCCATTCGTTTGAGCTGATCAGGCTACAGGCCGCAGGGGGAGGGGCCGGGGCTGAGGGGGAGGGGCCAGGGCTGAGAGGGAGGGGCTAGGGCTGAAGAGGGAGGGGCCAGGAGTGAGGAGGAGGGGTCAGGGCTGAGGAGGGAGGGGCAGGAGATTAAAGGGGAGTGTATCGGACAGTTTATTTTGAAGTTTTGTTTTCCGGTGTGGAGCGCTTCCTGTTTGGGAGGAAGTAGAACCCACCCGCCCTATTCTATTTGAACATTTCCTACTTCCTCCCAAACAGGAAGCGCTCCACACCGGAAAACAAAACTTCAAAATAAACTGTCCGATACAGGGAGGACATGGGAACCAGAGGGTTTGGGGTGGGGTTATATAGGGGGTTGGGGGTGGGGTTTCATAGGGTTTTGGGGCGGGGCTGAGTGCGTGGTGTGTGATGGTATTTGCAGAAACCGCAGCAAATATCATGTCTGCACCAAGAAGCAGAAGAGACCTGGACTCTCCGAAATCCAAAGAGCGATCCAAAAGAAAACCAACATCTCCATTCAGCCGAACCGCCTGGCTTTGAAAGTAACACATGCTCCCGGCCTTTAGCTGCACGAGGATTACTTATTATGGATGAGTAACAGTCAGAAATGCTCAGTTCAAGTCAAGACATCGGTCAGCGAAGCCCAAACCCGCCCAGACTGTTCTCATCGAGGTCAGTGTTCTGAGATCTGTCGAATACCTGGAAGATCGAGAACCGACACGTCGTCTATAATCGTCCAAAGCATCGTTTTTGACTCCGCAAGATCTTATTCCTACGATAAAATCATTTCAGAGAATGTGTTTCCATCAGACCAGAAGAGTTTTGTCTTTACATGTGTCATCTACAAAGGGTGCCATTCACCTACTTGTATTACAGGAGAATGGTGCCACCTGCTGTCAGACTTATCCAGGACAACGCTCATAAATGCAGATAAATACTGCTGTATAAAACATGTCTATAGACTCAATAAACATGCCAGGAATATAAATAACCACGTTGCATAAACCCAAGAAAAAGTGACTCATATTTGACTCATACAATTGACCTTTCGCAAAAGCCCCGCCCCCTTAGTTACTGTCGCCAACGCCGTCAAGAAGTGGAGTTTAACACATGCCATAGCGGGGAGGCAGACGCTGAGTGTGTCTCTTTTAACCTCTTAACTCCCGCCTGAACCGAGAGGATATTTTTCCTCACGTCATCAGATTTTTTTCCCATCTTTTTTTTGTTGGGTATTCAACTCATTTTTGTAACTTTTTTGTCATTTTTTTGGTCATTTTTTTGTCACATTTTTGTAATTTTTTTGTCACATTTTTGTAATTTTTTAGTCATTTTTTTGTAACATTTTTGTCACATTTTTGTCATTTTTTTGTCCTTTTTTTGTCACATTTTTGTCATTTTTTGTCATTTTTTTGAAACATTTTTGTCACATTTTTGTCATTTTTTTGTCATTTTTTGTGTCACATTTTTGTCACATTTTTGTAATTTTTTGTCATTTTTTTGTAACATTTTTGTCACATTTTTTGCCAATGTCTTGTGACATTTTTGCCACATTTCCATCATTGTTTTCGTCTCAGTTTTGTTGCTATTTTTTCCAGAAGCTTTTAGATTGGGGTAAAGCCAAACTGGAGAAAAAGTGCTCGGTTCAGGTGGGTTTAGGTTCAGGTGGGTTTAGGTTTAGGTGTGTTTAGGTTTAGGTTAAGGTTTAGGTTTAGGTTTAGGGTTAGGTTTAGGTTTAGGTTAAGGGTTAGGTTTAGGTTTAGGGTTAGGTTTAGGTTTAGGGTTAGGGTTAGGGTTAGGGTTAGGTTTAGGGTTAGGGTTAGGTTTAGGTTTAGGTTAAGGGTTAGGTTTAGGTTTAGGGTTAGGTTTAGGTTTAGGGTTAGGGTTAGGGTTAGGGTTAGGTTTAGGGTTAGGGTTAGGTTTAGGTTTAGGTTTAGGTTAAGGGTTAGGTTAAGGGTTAGGTTAAGGGTTAGGTTAAGGTTAAGGTTTAGGTTTAGGTTTAGGGTTAGGTTTAGGTTAAGGGTTAGGGTTAGGGTTAGGGTTAGGTTTAGGTTTAGTTGGAGCGTTGTCCTGTGGAGGTGAAGCTCCTCCATCGGCTGGACAGGACGGCTGGTAAACGAGTCTGACCATGGTTTACAAGTCAGCATCGTAGTGAAGCTTCGATCGTCAACTGGACTGGGTTTGGTCGAGTTTAGGATGGTTCACTTCGCCTCAGCAGCAGAGCAGAACAAAGACTTACTCACTGTGATACTGTAAACTACATGAATAAGTGGGTGTGGTCAGTCTTTTACAGTATAAGCCCCTCAAGCTTGGGTTCAGCCTCACATCCCGACCACAAGAGCTGAGAAGAAGCTTCTTTGAAACGTCCTCAACCCAGTCCAGTCGACACATTTAGCTTCACTTCGATGAATACTTCCTGGAGGAATGAGAGCCAGGTTCGCAGGCACTGATTCTGTTTTGTTTTCAGCTTTCGAAGAGGAAAAAGCAGCTCCACTCTCTTCTATTTCTGGAGAATAACAGTTAGCGACGGTTGCGAAAGGTCAATATCAAAGAGAGAAATGATCTGTAGGGGGCAGTATCGCGCCCAACTGTGTAGAGTCGGCTGAAATGTACAAGAAAAGAAGAACCGAAATGTGACACATGTAAAGTCATGATTGGTCTGATGAAAACAAAAGCTCCGTTGTCGTTTTCGCCTCCTCATACAGTGCATGTTTTCTCAGTAAAAAAAGGGCATTCGTTTGGGAAGGCGCTGTCGCCGAGCGCGTGAGTGGCGCCTCCCGCTGGCGTTCGTCAGCGAAGAGTCAATGTGTTTTCTGTGTAAGTGTGACTGAACGCTGAGCTTCCTCCTCAGTCTCACACTCGGATCAACACGTTTATTTCTGTGATCTGGCTCCGGCGTGGGTTTTTCTCTCTTTGTCCGTCAGAACTCGGGCTGATGCTGTTTAACGATGCCAAGATCGAAACAAAGGTGTAGGTACGACTGGGAGCGAGAAAGTAAAAGTGTAGATACAGACGGCATCTCTGGGATTGCCCATATATGGTCGTGTTTGAAAAAGTTAACCCCTGAACTCCCACCTGAACCGAGCACATTTTCTCCAGTTTGGCTTTACCCCAATCCAAAAGCTTATGGAAAAAAGGTGTGAAAATAGCAACAAAACTGGGACGAAAACAGTGATGGAAATGTGACAAAAAAGTGATGAAAAATTGATGAAATAGTGACAAAAATGTCAAACAAATGTCACAAGAAATTGACCAAAATGTGACAGAAAAAAATTATGAAAATATGATAAAAAATTGGACAAAAAAAGCCCAAAAAAAAATGCCACAAAATGTGACAAAAATATGCTAAAAAATTGACGAAAAAATGAAAAAAAATGTGACAAAAATGAGTTGAATACCCAATAAAAAAATGATGGAAAAAAACATCTGATGACGTGAGGAAAAAGATCCTCTCGGTTCAGGCGGGAGTTAAGAGGTTAAGGGGGAAAACAATTTAGAAAAAAATCCAAACTTTCTCTAATTATTCAGTAATGGCTTAAACAAATGCTGAATTATGAATATAGTTTTCTACAAAATAAAGATACAAAGACAAGGAGAGGAGCAAAGTGGTTCTACAGCCCATAGATACATAAATAAAGGAGAATGCTAACATGATGCTACATGTTAGCATCGGGCTAATGCTAACGCTAGTTAATGCTTGCTACGACTGCCGTTTTTTCGCTTCTACTGAACAATCTGCTGTGAATAAACATCCATATGGACCCGATTTAGACTTGACTTTATTTATGTGATAAATAAGTTTATGTTTTGCCAGAAAATGGATAAAAAGACTAAAAAATGGTGTTTCCCAAAGATTGTGTTTTCCCCTTTGGTGAAGCCACGCCCCCTTCTATGACGAGATGCGTCTGTATCTATCGAAAGCAGGTACAGAAAAAGATGTAGTTTTAGATTAAAGTTTTGAAGCTGTTGGTGTTGAAAAGGGAAACAAAGTAAGGAAAATGTGGGGGGAAATTTGAGAGAAAGTGGAACATGTTAGAAAAAAACAAAATGGGGGTTAAAATGGAGATAACATTAGGAAAATGTAAAAATTGTATGTTTATGCCCTTTCGTAGTTAAAGCAGCACTAAGTAACATGTTTACCTTAATAAATCCTCCCCGTCTTCCCTCTGGGGGTAATACAAGTGTTAAAGGGATGATTGGGGGGTCTTTCATCGCCCCCTGGTGTCTCTGGCAACAAAACCACATTTGCAACTTTCCTGCCACCGGGCGGAGTCACCAATACACACTAATGGAATCACAAAGAAGAAGCTAACAGGCTAACGGGCAAAGCTAACTGTGGGCTAGCGCCACTTAAACAGTATTTACAGCCACGTTTGAGTGAAAAAGTGTAAATAAAAAATATCCCTCTGTCCCTTTGTCTTTTCTGTCAGTGTAGTATTTACTCTCACGGACAATTAAAGAGTAAAAAACACAACATGTACGACACCTGCAGTGGCGCTGATGGCCTCTAGGGGCATGAGTTACTTAGTGCTGCTTTAAAGGAAGCAAACAAATGATACAAATGTAAAAGAAATGAAATGGAAGGAAAAGGAAAAACATTATTAATCTGTTTTAAGGTTCTATTTGACCAATATTTTAGTGTAAGGTATCGGTATCGTGGACAAAGTATCGTTTAAGTTCTGGTATCGATAAAATGTAACAGCACCCAGCCTTAGTCCCGTAACTTGCAACGATTTATTCCAAACGAGGCTTCGATCAACAGCTGGAAACATCTGGATTGCTCAAATTCTGCGATGTTTGGCGGCTAATTGCTAACGGCTAAAGGGAACATACATTGACGCACTAGCTTGCCTGTACTGTTCACATATGTTTGGACAGAACGCCGGCGCCGCCTCTCCTTCTGTCTGTGGCACTGGCTGTCCTGCGTTGCCATGGAGATCAGCTGCATTATGTCACTTTTAAGGCTCATTCATACTTCATAAAACGCAGAGAACTTTTTTTGTCATTTTGTTCTTTTCCCTGAGAGCTGTATGAACAAAAGGAAGTCATTTTTGCCTTGCAACCATGGAAACGCCTTGTCACTGAAGACATTCCCATCCATCTTCCACCTGTCTGTTTCCGGGTCGGGGGGGCAGCCGTTGGAGCTGCCCAAATCACACAGGACCAGCCCCTCATAGCGCCCCCTGCAGGTGGTGGGTCCACAGAAGGACGGCCTCATGGTTCTGACCTGTTGGTCTCTCAGAAGGAGCACGAAGCCCCCGACACCAGAGCTCCAGGATCATTGGTTGGTGACAGTTCCAGGAGTGAGCAAAGTTATTGCGCTTAAGGAAGTATGAATGAGCCTTTAGTTTTTTGCAGACAGTTTCCAGATGTTTTCAGCTGTTCAACCATCAACCACATTGAGGTCAAAGCCTGGTTATCAATCATTAATGAATGTATAAAAGTGTCTGAGCTAAATGCTAACCCAAATTCAGTTCAGTTCTGCATTTTGTGGCTCGGATTCACATCCAGTGGCCACAAATATGATCTTAGATAGAATAGAATACAATAGAAATGATGTAAATGGATAGAACACTCAATTCTAACCAGTCCAGGAGTCGTTGGCTAACGAAATGTACACATTTGTCGGAACAGGCTCATACGCCTAAAGGTATTTCTATGATGTCACCACAACACTGTGAAAAAATGCACTGTATGAAAAACTATTGTTTTTGGTTTTGTTTCTTCACCGAGTTCTGCAGCTTTGAGAAAAAAACACGTGAACAGATCATACGAGGAGCAAAAACACAAGCTAACGATAGGGCTAACGATAGAGCTAACAGAGGAGCTAACAGAGGAGCTAAAGGAGGAGCTAACAGAGGAGATAACAGAGGAGCTAACAGAGGAGCTAACAGAGGAGCTAACAGAGGGGCTAACAGAGGACATAACAGAGGAGCTAACAGAGGAGCTAACAGAGGACATAACAGAGGAGCTAACAGAGGAGCTAACAGAGGAGCTAAAGGAGGAGCTAACAGAGGAGCTAACAGAGGAGATAACAGAGGAGCTAACAGAGGAGCTAACAGAGGGGCTAACAGAGGACATAACAGAGGAGCTAACAGAGGAGCTAACAGAGGACATAACAGAGGAGCTAACAGAGGAGCTAACAGAGGAGCTAAAGGAGGAGCTAACAGAGGAGCTAACAGAGGAGCTAACAGAGGAGCTAAAGGAGGAGCTAACAGAGGAGATAACAGAGGAGCTAACAGAGGAGCTAACAGAGGGGCTAACAGAGGACATAACAGAGGAGCTAACAGAGGAGCTAACAGAGGAGCTAACAGAGGAGATAACAGAGGAGCTAACAGAGGAGCTAACAGAGGGGCTAGCAGAGGGGCTAACAGAGGAGCTAACAGAGGAGCTAACAGAGGAGCTAACAGAGGAGATAACAGAGGACATAACAGAGGAGCTAAGAGAGGAGCTAACAGAGGACATAACAGAGGAGCTAGCAGAGGAGCTAACAGAGGAGCTAACAGAGGAGCTAACAGAGGGGCTAACAGAGGAGCTAACAGAGGACATAACAGAGGAGCTAACAGAGGAGTTAACAGAGGGGCTAACAGAGGAGCTAACAGAGGAGCTAACAGAGGAGCTAATAGAGGGGCTAACAGAGGAGCTAACAGAGGACATAACAGAGGAGCTAGCAGAGGAGCTAACAGAGGAGCTAACAGAGGACATAACAGAGGAGCTAGCAGAGGAGCTAACAGAGGACATAACAGAGGAGCTAACAGAGGAGCTAACAGAGGAGCTAACAGAGGAGCTAACAGAGGAGCTAACAGAGGACATAACAGAGGAGCTAGCAGAGGAGCTAACAGAGGAGCTAACAGAGGAGCTAACAGAGGGGCTAACAGAGGAGCTAACAGAGGAGTTAACAGAGGGGCTAACAGAGGAGCTAACAGAGGAGCTAACAGAGGAGCTAATAGAGGGGCTAACAGAGGAGCTAACAAAGGACATAACAGAGGAGCTAGCAGAGGAGCTAACAGAGGAGCTAACAGAAGAGCTAACGATAGAGCTAACAGAGGAGCTAACGATAGAGCTAACAGAGGAGCTAACAGAGGACATAACAGAGGAGCTAACAGTGGAGCTAACAAAGCTAACGGTGCTGCTAACAGAGGAGCTAACAAAGCTAACGGTGCTGCTAACAGTGGAGCTAACAAAGCTAACGGTGCTGCTAACAGTGGCGCTAACAGTGCTAACGTGCCTGGAGCCGGTCCTTGCTGTTCCATGCCGTTCCATGCAGGGCCATGTCATGTGATTCATGCACAGCTCAGGCGCGCTGCGTTTCCAGGGCGACCAGCGGCGCCACACCGCCCCCCGCTGGACGCTCTGGGAATGACAGGCTTTTTTTCTTTTTTTTTTTTTTTTCTTTGTTCTTTCTGCAGAGATTTCAGCCAGTTTAAACGCCGCGGCCGGGTCTCCGGAGCCGACACGGTCCGAGCGCGAGGCCAAAGCGAGGCCCGAGGAGCAGCAGCTGGTCACACGAGGTCATGTGAGGTCACTGGGAGAGAGCTGGGCTTTTACATTCATGTTTTCTTAAAGGGGAGACAGCCATGTTTTAATATTTACAAACATTCCATCAAACAGAGGAAATTCAGATTTTTAAATCAGGCAAAATGGATGAATCGACTTCTGTGTAAAAAAGTGTTTTAGATCATTGCGGCTGTATGAGTGGTCTCAGCATGGCGCCTTTAAATTTTTTCCACATATAAACATATAGCATATTATTCAACCCCTTAACTCTCACCTGAACTGAGCACATTTTCTCCAGTTTGTGACAAGTGTGACAAGAAAGTGAGAAAACGTTGAAAAATTGCTGAAAAAGTGGCAAAAATGTCACAAGAAATTGACAAAAAATGGACGAAAAAGTGTCAAAAATGTGACAAAAAAATGACAAAATATTGGATAAAAAATTGTCGAAAAAATGACAAAATGTTACAAAAAAAAATACAAAAATGTGGTAAAAAATGGGACAAAAAACAATACAAAAATTTGACAAAAAAAATGACAAAAATGTGATAAAAAATTGATGAAAAAATGACAAAAAAGTTGCAAAAATGAGTTGAATACCCAACAAGAAAAAGATCCTCTCGGTTGAGGCGGGAGTTAAGAGGTTAAATCAGCATTTGTTTTATGTTTGATATGTGGATTTCTGAGCATCAGTGTTTCTGTTGAGATTTACGGCTTTACTTAAGATTTTAACAACGCCGGCCAGAGAAGAATCATCTAAAACTACAATGGGACATTTTGAAAACCATGTCTGTGAATCAAATCTGTATATAAAAAGTCTGTAAGTGTTTTTAGCGCATTTCTCATCACTGACGATAAACGTGTCCCCATGACAACGCCCAGCTCTCTCCAGCAGTGACCCACACGCTTGTATGAGCGGCGCCGCTGCCCCCGGCGTTCCCTCGCGGCCGCCGTGACCGTGTCGGCGGCGGACACCAGGGGGCGCCGCAGGAGACGGGGCTCACCATAGTTCTGAGCTCCCGGAAAACCTGTCGGCTTACAACGAATCCTGAGCGCGACAAAGCCCTCCCCGAGTTTCCCTAGAGAGACCACAAGAGGGCGCGGTTACAACGAGCCACGCCCACAGAGGCGCCGTTACAACAGGCCACGCCCACAGAGGCGCCGTTACAACGAGCCACGCCCACAGAGGCCACAAGAGGGCGCCGTTACAACAGGCCACGCCCACAGAGACCACAAGAGGGCGCCGTTACAACAGGCCACGCCCACAGAGACCACAAGAGGGCGCCGTTACAACAAGCCACGCCCACAGAGGCGCCGTTACAACAGGCCACGCCCACAGAGACCACAAGAGGGCGCCGTTACAACGAGCCACGCCTACAGAGGCGTCGTTACAACGAGCCACGCCCACAGAGGCGCCGTTACAACGAGCCACGCCCACAGAGGCCACAAGAGGGCGCCGTTACAACAAGCCACGCCCACAGAGGCACCGTTACAACAGGCCACGCCCACAGAGGCCACAAGAGGGCGCCGTTACAACGAGCCACGCCCACAGAGGCCACAAGAGGGCGCCATTACAACGAGCCACGCCCACAGAGGCGCCGTTACAACGAGCCACGCCCACAGAGGCGTCGTTACAACGAGCCACGCCCACAGAGGCCACAAGAGGGCGCCATTACAACGAGCCACGCCCACAGAGACCACAAGAGGGCGTCGTTACAACGAGCCACGCCCACAGAGGCCACAAGAGGGCGCCGTTACAACGAGCCACGCCCACAGAGGCCACAAGAGGGCGTCGTTACAACGAGCCACGCCCACAGAGGCCACAAGAGGGCGCCGTTACAACGAGCCACGCCCACAGAGGCCACAAGAGGGCGCCGTTACAACGAGCCACGCCCACAGAGGCCACAAGAGGGCGTCGTTACAACGAGCCACGCCCACAGAGGCCACAAGAGGGCGCCGTTACAACGAGCCACGCCCACAGAGGCCACAAGAGGGCGTCGTTACAACGAGCCACGCCCACAGAGGCCACAAGAGGGCGTCGTTACAACGAGCCACGCCCACAGAGGCCACAAGAGGGCGCCGTTACAACGAGCCACGCCCACAGAGGCCACAAGAGGGCGCCGTTACAACGAGCCACGCCCACAGAGGCCACAAGAGGGCGTCGTTACAACGAGCCACGCCCACAGAGGCCACAAGAGGGCGCCGTTACAACAGGCCACGCCCACAGAGACCACAAGAGGGCGCCGTTACAACGAGCCACGCCCACAGAGGCCACAAGAGGGCGTCGTTACAACGAGCCACGCCCACAGAGACCACAAGAGGGCGCCGTTACAACGAGCCACGCCCACTGAGACCACAAGAGGGCGCCGTTACAACGAGCCACGCCCACAGAGGCCACAAGAGGGCGTCGTTACAACGAGCCACGCCCACTGAGACCACAAGAGGGCGCCATTACAACAAGCCACGCCCACAGAGGCACCGTTACAACGAGCCACGCCCACAGAGGCCACAAGAGGGCGCCGTTACAACGAGCCACGCCCACAGAGGCCACAAGAGGGCGTCGTTACAACGAGCCACGCCCACAGAGGCCACAAGAGGGCGTCGTTACAACGAGCCACGCCCACAGAGGCGCCGTTACAATGAGCCACGCCCACAGAGGCGCCGTTACAACGAGCCACGCCCACAGAGACCACAAGAGGGCGTCGTTACAACGAGCCACGCCCACAGAGGCGCCGTTACAACGAGCCACGCCCACAGAGGCGCCGTTGCAACGAGCCACGCCCACAGAGACCACAAGAGGGCGCCGTTACAGGAGAGTTTCCCTAATTGTCGAGTGTTTTCCCATCGGAAGGAAATCTAAAATAAGACCCACATCTGTCCGTCCCTGCATTAAACAGCTGCACGTCAGACGAGGGGCCACAGTTCCCTCATGTCAAATTGAGATCGATCTGAGCGGTTACTGTGTAAACCCAAAAACCAAAGGCTGCAGTGATTTTCGAGTAGTGTTTGTGCTGAGAGCGAACAGCAGGTGGCGCTGTGCAGATGTTCTGTCTCTGAAGGTTTGTCCCCGTCGTGTTTACAGAGGGCGATTCAGACACATTTTCATCAGGTATTTAACACTTGTTTAAGCGGGCTTGTACTTTTGAATACTTCAGTACTTTCAAATACTTTCATTTGAAGTAATAGTTTAGCTTCTCTCACGTTTGTCCCTCGTTCAACATCCCACTGTTTTAAACCAGTCCCAGGGTTGGTTCCGGTGCCGGCGCTGTCCGTGGTGCTGATCTGGATGTGGAGTTTACATTGATGGGTCAAATAAACAAACTTCCCTACGGGATCAGTAAAGTTCACTTTAAAGGAACAGGCCAGTGTTTTCCAGACTGAGATATGTTCTTACCTGAGCTTAGACGAGTTCATGTGTACCTGTCTTGTGTTCAGCGTTATTAACGTTAGCATTTAGCCTCTCCTTCTCTATAGCTCCAAACCAGGTGAAGATAGAAGTGACCGAGCTCTTCCACCAGGAGTAGTTCAACATCCGCGCAGTAAAGTGAAGATATGTCGAATTACTCCTGGCTTTTATCCGCTTAGAAAATCCACATTGTTTAATATGAAAAACGTGGAAGAGCTCGGTAGCTTCTATCTCCACCTGGTTTGGAGCTACAGAGCAGGAGAGGCTAAATGCTAACGCCGTCTGTGCTAACGTGACTGAGGACACGCGTGAAGACCAGACAGGTACACATGAACTCGTCTAAGGTGAGAACATATCTCAGTATGTGAAAACGGTGTCTTGTTCCTTTAAACCTTGACCGAGCACATATTCTCCAGATCGGCTTTACCCAAATCTTAAGTTTCGGTATCGTATCGCAAAATATCGCGATTTATCGGCAGAATTTGGGGAAATCTCAATATTCAGCAGCAAAATAGACACAAATGTTGCCAAAACCACAAAACCTGACGAATCATGTATTTATTTATTTCATTTGACCTTTATTTAACCAGGAAAGTCCCACTGAGATCAAGAAGCTGTTTTTCAGGGCAGTCCTGGCCCCTAGAGGGGAACCTATTGTGCATGTTTTGGTGTTATGGGAAACCGGAGTACCCGAAGGAAGCCTATGCAGACACAGGGAGAACGTGTAAACTCCACACACACAAAGTCTGGGTGGGAATCGAACCCGGGACCGTTTAAGTGTGAAGCAACGAGCGCTAACCACTGTGCCATCGAGCTACGTTTAGTCTGAATCCGGTTTAAAGGGACGTTTCAGGAGTTTTGACAAAGGGCCTCATTTCCAAGTTATCCAGAGTGTTGCTGATTTATGGAGATTTTTTGTTTTTTATTCATGCAGTTCTTATATTTGAAAAGTTTAGTGGCGCTAGGCTAGTGCTAGGCTAGTGCATGTCTATGGAGGATCTTTTTCCTCACGTCATCACATTTTTTTTCCATCATTTTTTTGTTGGGCATTCAACTCATTTTTGTAACTTTTTGTCATTTTTAATCACATTTTTGTCTTTTTTTTGTCACATTTTTGTCACATTTTTGTCTTTTTTTTTAATCAATTTTTTGTCATTTTTTAAATCAATTTTTTGTAATTTCTTTTCTTTTTTTGTCACATTTTGGACATTGTTTTTGTCATTTTTTGTCACATTTCTGTCATTTTCGTCAATTTTTAATCAAATTTTGGTCATTTTTTGGTCACATTTTTGACATTTTTCTGTCAAATTTTTATCACATTTTTGTCTTTTTTTTTGTCACATTTTGTCAATTTCTTGGGACATTTTTGGGACATTTTTGCCACTTTTCCATCAATGTTTTCTCACTTTTTTCTCACATTTCCATCATTGCTTTGGTCTCAGTTTTGTTGCTATTTTCACAGCTTTTTCCCAGAAGCTTTTGGATTGGGGTAAAGCCAAACTGGAGAAAATGTGCTTGGTTCAGGTGGGAGTTAAGGGGTTAAACAATCTGAATCTGCTAATGTGAATCAAAATGATGGTGGTTCGTTTAATTGGATCATTGGGAACATTTCTTTAACGTTTTTCTTACTCTCAGTGTTAGACATGGATAAAACGTCAACTCTCTGCCTGCATTATGTTTGAATACATTGTTTATAATATGTTGTCGACATTACAATAAATAAACATGTGAAGCTCCACCAATCAAAAGCCTCGTAGTAGATCATGGGACTCCCGAGCATCCTGGGTAATGTAGTTCTAGGACGAAGGCTCGCAGTTAAACCAGATGGATCTCAGACGTGCTTTTTTCACCTGCGTCTGACTCTGCGGTCGCTTTAGAACCACAGAGCTGGATTCAGCCCAAGAGTTAAAGACTTTATTCCAAATCAATACAGTCTCAAAGCAAGGGGGGGTTTTACTTCCGGACCGGAGAGGAGGCGGGACTGTGGAGAGGAGGCGGGACTGTGGAGCTCTATAACAGTCCGACCCGAGCACAGAGCACCTGAGGAAAATCACTTATCACACCAGACTAACCATAGAAATGTCTGTGTCGACTCAATATTTTCTTTATTATTTAACCTCTTAACTCAATTTTCTCCAGTTCAGCTTTACCCAAATCCTGTAGGCCAGTGTAGCACCTCATTTGAAAGCTAAGATCTAAAAAACTCATCTAAATGGATCTTTCTCCTCACGTCATCAGAATTTTTTTTCCATCAATTTTTTTGGGGGGGGTTTCAACTCATTTTTGCAACTTTTTTGTAATTTTTTTTCTTCATTTTTTTTCCATTTTTTGTCACATTTTGGTCGGGTTTTTTTTGTCATTTTTCCGTCATTTTTTGTGTCATTTTTTGTCACATTTTAATCAATTTTTTGTCAATTTTTTGTCAAATTTTTGTGACATTTTTGGCACTTTTTCATCATTTTTTGTCAATTTTTTTGGATAACATTTGTGTCATTTTTCGTCCATTTTTCGTCACTTTTTTGTCAATGTTTTCGTCACTTTTTTGTCACATTTCCATCATTGTTTTCGTCTCAGTTCTGTCTTTATTTTCACAGCTTTTTTCCCAGAAGCTTTTGGATTGCGGTAAAGCCAAACTGGAGAAAATGTGCTCGGTTCAGGTGGGAGTTAAGGGGTTAAAAGACCTTATCTTTGAGCAGCATCAGCTTCCTGGTTGTAGCTACGCAGCGGCGGAGTGATCTGCTCGGTGACCGGATCTACAGTCGTTTGTTTACCTGCAGCCGCATCACTACACGTGGAATTCACAAAGGAGCTTTTTACAAACCAGACATGGCAACGTTTGGAGGACGAGCCTGGGATTCTGAAGAGGTTTTTAAAGCAGGCTACTAGTTACCATAGACATGCACTAGCCTAGCACTAGCATTCCCTTCTGACGCAAACTATCATCCACCATTATACTAAGTGGGCACAAACAAAGCCAAATGGACTTCATTTCATAAACAAACTCAGTATCTCAGAACAATAAAGACTGTGGCCAATCAGAAAGCCCATAATGCATCCTGCAAATACCACAACACAGTAAATGCTATATCTATACATCATCCTGTATTATAACGACTTGATTCAGAAATCCCCTTATTCTGTCTTGATCTATTTTATTTACGACTTTATTTTCTGTATTTCCCTTTTTTTGTTTTGTTTTTTTCCTCTATGTTCGTTGTGTTTTGGTTCTACGCCTCCCTCCTGACCTTTAAACGTGTGAATGTGTGTTTTACATGTACACACGCACCTCTGCAGTACTTTTGTTTTGTAATTACATTTCTGTTCAATAAAAAAAAGGTTAGTGCTGGATCGTATGCTCCGGAGGGACGGTCTGCTGTGAAAATGTATATACATCATATCATATATCATGGCACAAATTAAGGTTAGGGCCAGGGAAATGCTTAACCTCTTAACTCCCGCCTGAACCGAGAGGATCTTTTCCTCACGTCATCAGATTTTTTTTTTCCAACATTTTTTGTTGGGTATTCAACTCATTTTTGTAACTTTTTTTGTCACATTTTGTCACATTTTTGTAAATTTTTCGTCAATTTTGAATCCATTTTTTTGTCACTTTTTGTCACTTTTTTATCACATTTTTGTCATTTTTTCGTCAATTATGAATCCATTTTTTTGTCACTTTTTGTCACTTTTTTATCACATTTTTGTCATTTTTTCGTCAATTATGAATCCATTTTTTGTCACATTTTTGTCACTTTTTTATCACATTTTTGTCATTTTTTTGTCAATTTTGAATCCATTTTTTGTCACTTTTTTGTCACTTTTTTATCACATTTTTGTCATTTTTGAATCAATTTTTTGTCATTTTTTGTCACATTTTTGAATTTTTTTCATCAATTTTTTTTTTGTCATTTTTTGGTCAATTATTTATCAATTTTTTGTGACATTTTTGTGACATTTTTGCCACTTTTTCATCAATTTTTCATCACTTTTTTGTCACATTTCCATCATTGTTTTCGTCTCAGTTTTGTTGCTATTTTCAGTTTTTTTCCAGAAGCTTTTGGATTGGGGTAAAGCCAAACTGGAGAAAATGTGCTCGGTTCAGGCGGGAGTTAAGGGGTTAACCTTAAGGATTAGGATTAGGATTATTTGTATTTTTAGACAAACCAACTCATAGATCTACACAAAATCACAGCAGACCGTCCCTCCGGAGCATACGATCTAGCACTAACCTAAAAAATAAATAAAAGCCTTGCTCTAGCCTAGCATTAGCCTAGCATTAGCCTAGCATTAGCCTAGCACCGCTTACCTCTTCAAATATAAGAACTGCATGAATAAAAACAAGCAACACTCTGGATAACGAGGAAATGAGGCCCTGTGTCAGAAATCCTGAAACATCCCTTTAAAGTTCCCTCTTTATTTGCCTTGACTTTTTTTCACCTCTTCCCCTCCGCCCTCACCAAGTGCATTTTCTCCTGAACTTCTCTCGACTGGAGCTCACTGTGCATCCTCTAGGTCAGTGTATTTGAAAGCTAAGACCAAGAAAACCAATCTAAGCTCCTTGGTCGTTATTCTTGTCACGTTTTTGGTTGTGTTTTCATCAAGTTTTTTTTTGTTTTTTTCGTTTTGGTCATATTTTTAACCTCTTAACTCCCGCCTGAACCGAGAGCATTTTCTCCAGTTCAGCTTTACCCAAATCCTGCAGGCCAGTGTAACGCCTCATTTGAAAGCTAAGACCTACAAAACTAAATTGATCTTTTTCCTCACGTCATCAGATTTTTTTTCATCACTTTTTTTGTGGGGCAGTCGTCTCATTTTTGTCAAATTTTCATGATTTTTGTCAAATTTTTCGATAATTTTTTTTTGGTCAAATTTTTCTCCCTTTTTGGTCAATTTTTTGTCCATTTTTGTCAATTTTTTGTACATTTTTCGTAAATTTTTTACACATTTCCATCCTTGTTTTCGTCTCAGTTTTGTCGCTATTTTCACAGCTTTTTTCCAGAAGCTTTTGGATTGGGGTAAAGCTGGAGAAAATGTGCTCGGTTCAGGTGGGAGTTAAGGGGTTAAAGCTTGATCATTGTTATATCACTCTAAAAAAAACAAAATGTGGCCAAAACGCTTATAAACGCATTGAAATTGTGACAAAATCGTGACAAAAATGATCGAAAACATGATAAAAATCCAACAAAACCGACTAAAGTGTGAAAACACAAACCAGGAAGACGTTTAGATGAGTTCTGTAGGTCTTAGCTTTCAAATGAGACCTAAAACTTTCCAGTCAAGAAGCTTTTTGATTTGGGTAAAACGGTAAAGGCGGGGATTAAGGGGTTAAAAACCGCCCCGAGGTTCTTTTGTGTCGTCAATCTTTTAACCCCTTAACTCCCACCTGAACCGAGCACATTTTCTCCAGTTTGGCTTTACCCCAATCCAAAAGCTTCTGGAAAAAAGGTGTGAAAATAGCAACAAAACTGAGACGAAAACAATGATGAAAATGTGACAAAAAAGTGAGAAAAAATTTACAAAAAATTTACAAAAAAATTTACAAAAAAAACGACAAAAAGTGACAAAAATTTGTCGAAAAATTGAGAAAAAATTGACGAAAAATTGAGAAAAAAATTACAAAAAATGTACAAAAAAATTACAAAAATGGACAAAACTTTGACGAAAAATTGAGAAAAAAATGGACAAAAAAGTGATAAGAATTTGACCCAAAAAAAACGAAAAATTTGACAAAAAAGTAACGAAAATTTGACAAAAATGAGACGCCTGCCCAAACAAAAAAAGTGATGAAAAAAAAAATCTGATAACGTGAGGAAAAATATCAATTTAGTTGTAGGTCTTAGCTTTCAAATGAGTCGTTACACTGGCCCGCAGGATTTGGGTAAAGCTGAACTGGAGAAAAAGCTCTCGGTTCAGGCGGGAGTTAAGAGGTTAAACAAAGAAAAAAAAAACCTTAGTTAAACACCTGCAGCCTTTGGGATTTGCAGTTCCATCACAACAGCCTGCACCCCCCCCCCAAACACCTCAGCGCGTTCACCTAAACACACGGGGCCCCGCGCGCGCGCCTCTGTCCATGGTCCTGAAGTCCCGGATCTCACCCTAAACAGCTCCCCCCCCTGCTGGGCCTTTAAAGTGAGCTCCTGATCTTATGTAAGTCCTGGCTGAGGCTCGTCCGCTGCGGCCCTCCTCTGCAGTGCACAGTCATGGGCCGGCACTGCGCATGCGCGGCTCCACATCCTGTTCAGCCATCGATTAATAATAACACAATCCCAGCCTTAAGACGAGCCACAGAAACGGCCTCGCTGTGGGTGTAAAGTGGCATTGGGGGGGATACACAGGGAGGGTGTCCGGGCCAAGGGGGGGGCTGCACCGGGGACTCAAACACGGCAAAAACACGACCAAACCGGGGCAAAACCGGGGCTCATTTGTGACGCCAAGCGCAAACGCTCTTCTCTTGCATCTCTCGCCGGTGCTTCTGTGCCCGTAGCCCGGATGTAAAGGGTCTGAAACGGACTAAACCTGGGGCTGGAGCTGAGGTGAGCGAGGTCAGGTGCGCGCGCCCGGAGGCTGGAGTGTAAAATGAGCAGTCCCCTGTGAACCGCGCGCGCCTGGGTCAGCAGAAAACGGTCTGCGCTAAAGCAGGACCAAACATGGACCAAACACGGGCTAAACACGGGGTAAACTCGAGCTAAAAGAGGGGGTAAAGCGGCTGATCCGGAGCTGAAGGTGATGGGGATCTAAAGGCAGGGGCAGTGCGGAGCTGCTACGTGAGTAATGGCCTCTACAGGACGGGACAGGACGATCGATACAAGGGGCTAAACCGAGAGTAAAACATGATCCGAGCGGCCCAGAGGCGAGGTCTGACCCCGGGGTGAGTTACTGCCCGATAAGAGCGGCTCCAGGGCGAGGAACGCGGGTCAAAACAGGGGAATGCGGGGCTAAGACAAGAGGAAAGTCCAGACACAAACCAGGGCTGAAACATGACCGGGCTGAAGGTTCAAACCAGGTCTAAACAGAAGCGGGTAAAACGCGTCACTTCACGCGTAAAAAGCAGAGAAAGGGGATCGTTCTGTGCCAAAATACAGAGAAGTCCTGAGCTGGAGAGAAAGAGAGAGAGGCTGAACCAGGGCCAGAGGAGGAGGACAGGCGCGTGTGAGTGAGAACACACGGGCCAGGCCGAGCCAAAGCGTCCCCTCACGCGGAAAACCACAGAAATCAACGCTAAACAGGGGCTAAACCGGGACTGCACGCACACGCGCACGCACACGCGCACGCACACGCGCACCCCGAGGCCTGTGGGGTTTGGTGAGGATGATGCTGACGACGGCGATGGGTGATGGGAGGCCCGTACCTGGCGCACCGTCCGCTCCCTTTCCGCCTTTTGGTGATCTTCATCTGGCACGCGGCTCCGGCACACGGCGCTGCTCGTGTCCAGAAACCCCACTGTTCCAACGCGCGCGCGCCGGGCCTCCTCCTCGCGCGGCGGGGCCCGTCAGTCCGTCAGGTCCAGGTGGGGGGGGGGGGGGTCCGGGAGGAGAGAGACCCGCACGGGGAGGCAGATCCCGCCCCAGCGATGGCAGCCCACCGCCCCCTGCCTCGCCTTCCTGCCGCTCGAGAACCGGGGCGGACAGAAAAGCGGTGCGGTCCCGCGCGGCGCGACGGTGCTGCTGCTGCTGCTGCGGGGGCCGGTCCCGGGTTCGACTCCCTGCTCTGGGTCTCGTCGTCGTCGTCCTGCGCGCGGGGCCGTGGATCCTGGATGATGGAGCCGCTGTTTGTCCGCACTGCAGCCCCGCGAGCGCAGCGTCACCTCTGCGGAACGGAGGCGCGCCGGATCCGCTCCGCCCTTCACAATAAAAGCCCCAAGAAGGAAAAACGCGAAGAGAGCGAAGCGTTCACGCATTTAACCTCTTAACCCCCGCCTTAACCGAGCACGTCGTCTCCAGTTTGGCTTTACCCAAATCTCAGAGCCGTGGGAAGATATTTTAGTTAGGGGGTGCTGAGAGACAAAATGTACCCCCAAAACGCTTTTTCTGCGCATATTTCCTATTTATAAACCTCTTACCCTCCGCCTTAACCGAGCACAGTTTCTCCAGTTCGGCTTTACCCAAATCTAAAAAGTTCTCACCTGGCGCTTACAGCATATTAGAGCAGAGGAACGCCTCATAGTCAAGACATACAAAACACATCCTTTTCCTCACATCGCTGTCTCGTTGTCACTTTTTCACATTCTTTTTCATCTCAAATTTGCCAGAGTTTGACACACTTTTATTTATTTTTTGTCACATTTTTTATTTATTTTTTGTCACATTTTTTTTTTATTTTTTGTCACAATTTTTATTTATTTTTTGTCATTTTTTATTTATTTTTTGTCACATTTTTTATTTATTTTTTGTCAATTTTTATTTATTTTTTGTCACATTTTTTATTTATTTTTTGTCACATTTTTATTTCTTTTTTGTCACAATTTTTATTTATTTTTTGTCATTTTTTATTTATTTTTTGTCAATTTTTTACCTAGGCAGGAGGTCGATGATCGACTTTGTAGTTGTGTCGTCTGACCTCCGGCCGCGTGTCTCGGACACTCGGGTGAAGAGAGGGGCTGAGCTGTCAACCGATCACCACCTGGTGGTGAGCTGGATCTGCTGGCAGGGGAGGAAGTCGGTCAGACCTGGCAGGCCCAAGCGTGTTGTGAGGGTCTGCTGGGAACGTCTGGTGGATCCCTCTGTCAGTGGGGTCTTCAACTCCCACCTCCGGAAGAGCTTCACCCAGATTCCGGGGGAGGCTGGGGACATGGAGTCAGAGTGGACCCTGTTCTCCTCCTCCATTGTCGATGCGGCTGCTCGTAGTTGTGGCCGTAAGGTCTCTGGTGCCTGTCGCGGCGGCAATCCCCGAACCCGGTGGTGGCGCCCGGAAGTAAGGGATGCCGTCAAGCTGAAGAAGGAGTCCTACCTGGCCTTGTTGGCTTGTGGGACTCCTGAGGCAGCTGAGAGGTACCGGCAGGCCAAGCGTGCTGCAGCTCGAGTGGTCGCAGAGGCAAAAACTCGGGTCTGGGAGGAGTTCGGGGAGGCCATGGAGGAAGACTATCGGTCGTCCTCGAAGAAATTCTGGCAAACCGTCCGGCGCCTCAGGAGGGGGAAGCAGTGCTTCACCAACACTGTCTACAGTGCGGGTGGGGGGCTGCTGACCTCGACTGGGGATGTCGTCGGTCGGTGGAAGGAGTACTTCGAGGACCTCCTCAATCCCGTCGTCACGTCTTCCAATGAGGAAGCAGAGGCTGAGGACTCGGAGGTGGGCTCGCCCATCACCGGGGCTGAAGTCACCGAGGTGGTGAGAAAGCTCCTCGGTGGCTCCGGGGGTGGATGAGATTTGTCCTGAGTACCTTAAGTCTCTGGATGTTGTAGGACTGTCGTGGCTGACACGTCTCTGCAACATCGCGTGGCGGTCGGGGACAGTGCCCCTGGATTGGCAGACCGGGGTGGTGGTCCCTCTCTTTAAGAAGGGGGATCGGAGGGTGTGTTCCAATTACAGAGGGATCACCCTCCTCAGCCTCCCCGGTAAGGTCTACTCCAGGGTGCTGGAGAGGAGGATCCGGCCGATAGTTGAACCTCGGATCCAGGAGGAACAATGCGGTTTTCGTCCTGGTCGTGGCACACTGGACCAGCTCTACACCCTTCGTCGGGTGCTTGAGGGTTCGTGGGAGTTCGCCCAACCAGTCCACATGTGTTTTGTGGATCTGGAGAAGGCGTTCGACCGCGTCCCTCGTGGTGCCCTGTGGGGGGTGCTCCGGGAGTATGGGGTCCGGGGCCCTCGTGGTGCCCTGTGGGGGGTGCTCCGGGAGTATGGGGTCCGGGGCCCTCTGTTAAGGGCTGTCCGTTCCCTGTATGACCGCAGCAGGAGCTTGTTTCGCATTGCCGGCAGTAAGTCAGACCTGTTCCCGGTGCGTGTTGGTCTCCGCCAGGGCTGCCCTTTGTCACCGGTTCTGTTCATTACCTTTATGGACAGAATTTCTAGGCGCAGCCAGGGGCCGGAGGGTGTCCGGTTTGGGAGCCTCAGGATCTCATCTCTGCTGTTTGTGGATGATGTTGTTCTGATGGCTCCAACGAACCAGGACCTTCAGCACGCACTGGGGCGGTTTGCAGCCGAGTGTGTAGCGGCCGGGATGAGGATCAGCACCTCCAAATCTGAGGCCATGGTTCTCCACCCGAAAAAGGTGGCTTCCCCTCTACAGGTCGGTGGGGAGTCCTTACCTCAAGTGGAGGAGTTCAAGTATCTCGGGGTCTTGTTCACGAGTGAGGGACGGATGGAGCGTGAGATGGACAGACGGATCGGTGCGGCGTCAGCAGTGATGCGGTCGCTGTATCGGTCTGTCGTGGTGAAGAGGGAGCTGAGTCGGGGCAAAGCTCTCGATTTACCGATCGATCTACGTTCCCACCCTCACCTATGGTCATGAGATTTGGGTCATGACCGAAAGGACAAGATCGCGAATACAAGCGGCCGAAATGAGTTTCCTTCGCAGGGTGGCTGGGCGCACCCTCCGAGATCGGGTGTGGAGCTCAGTTACCCGGGAGGAGCTCGGAGTAGAGTCGCTGCTCCTCCACGTCGAAAGGAGCCAGCTGAGGTGGCTCGGGCATCTGTTCCGGATGCCTCCTGGTCGCCTCCCGCGGGAGGTGTTCCAGGCATGTCCTAGTGGGACAAGGCCTCGTGGAAGGCCCAGGACACGGTGGTGGGACTATGTCTCCGAGCTGGCCTGGTGTCGCCTCGGGGTCCCCCCAGAACAGCTGGAGGAGGTGTGTGTGGATCGGGAAGTTTGGGCATCTCTGCTGAGACTGCTGCCCCCGCGACCCGGCCCCGGATAAAGCGGAAGAAAATGGATGGATGGATGGAATTTTTATTTATTTTTTGTCACATTTTTATTTATTTTTTGTCACATTTTTATTTATTTTTTGTCAATTTTTATTTATTTTTTGTCATTTTTTATTTATTTTTTGTCACATTTTTTATTTATTTTTTGTCAATTTTTATTTATTTTTTGTCATTTTTTATTTATTTTTTGTCACATTTTTTATTTATTTTTTTTCACATTTTTTATTTATTTTTTGTCTTTTATTAAATAATTTTTGTCACATTTTTGTCGCTTCCTTTTCTCTTTTTTTTTACACTTTTTCCAATAAGCTTTTACATTTGGGTAAAACCAAACTGGAGAGACAGTGCTCTGTTCAGGTGGAAGGTAAGGGGTTAATATTGCTTGCTGTTCCCAAACTATCCACCAGGGGGTGCTGCAGCCCCCTCAGCACCCTGGGTTCCCACGGCTTTGCCAAATCTAAAAGCAAAAAAGTGGCAAAAGAGCCGTCGAGAAGCTTTAGATTTGGGTAAAGCCGAACTGGAGAACAAGTGCTCGGTTAAGACGGGGGTAAAGGCCCTGTGTGAGTGGTCTCTATGTGAGTGGCCCCTGTGTGAGTGGCCCCTGTGTGAGTGGCCCCTGTGTGAGTGGTCCCTGTGTGAGTGGTCTCTGTGTGAGTGGTCCCTGTGTGAGTGGTCCCTGTGTAAGTGGTCCCTGTGAGTGGTCTCTGTGTGAGTGGTCCCTGTGTGAGTGGTCCCTGTGTGAGTGGTCTCTGTGTGAGTGGTCCCTGTGTGAGTGGTCTCTGTGTGAGTGGTCTCTGTGTGAGTGGTCCCTGTGTGAGTGGTCCCTGTGTGAGTGGTCCCTGTGTGAGTGGTCTCTGTGTGAGTGGTCTCTGTGTGAGTGGTCTCTGTGTGAGTGGTCTCTGTGAGTGGTCCCTGTGTGAGTGGTCCCTGTGTGAGTGGTCTCTGTGTGAGTGGTCTCTGTGTGAGTGGTCCCTGTGTGAGTGGTCTCTGTGTGAGTGGCCCCTGTGTGAGTGGTCTCTGTGTGAGTGGTCCCTGTGTGAGTGGTCTCTGTGTGAGTGGTCTCTGTGTGAGTGGTCCCTGTGTGAGTGGCCCCTGTGTGAGTGGCCCCTGTGTGAGTGGCCCCTGTGTGAGTGGTCCCTGTGTGAGTGGTCCCTGTGTGAGTGGTCTCTGTGTGAGTGGTCTCTGTGTGAGTGGCCCCTGTGTGAGTGGTCTCTGTGTGAGTGGTCTCTGTGTGAGTGGTCTCTGTGTGAGTGGTCTCTGTGTGAGTGGTCTCTGTGTGAGTGGTCTCTGTGTGAGTGGTCTCTGTGTGAGTGGTCTCTGTGAGTGGTCCCTGTGTGAGTGGTCCCTGTGTGAGTGGTCTCTGTGTGAGTGGTCTCTGTGTGAGTGGTCTCTGTGTGAGTGGTCTCTGTGTGAGTGGCCCCTGTGTGAGTGGTCCCTGTGTGAGTGGTCTCTGTGTGAGTGGTCTCTGTGTGAGTGGTCCCTGTGTGAGTGGTCTCTGTGTGAGTGGTCCCTGTGTGAGTGGTCTCTGTGTGAGTGGTCTCTGTGTGAGTGGTCTCTGTGTGAGTGGTCTCTGTGTGAGTGGTCCCTGTGTGAGTGGTCTCTGTGTGAGTGGTCCCTGTGTGAGTGGTCTCTGTGTGAGTGGTCTCTGTGTGAGTGGTCTCTGTGAGTGGTCCCTGTGTGAGTGGTCCCTGTGTGAGTGGTCTCTGTGTGAGTGGTCTCTGTGTGAGTGGTCTCTGTGTGAGTGGTCTCTGTGTGAGTGGCCCCTGTGTGAGTGGTCCCTGTGTGAGTGGTCTCTGTGTGAGTGGTCTCTGTGTGAGTGGTCCCTGTGTGAGTGGTCTCTGTGTGAGTGGTCCCTGTGTGAGTGGTCTCTGTGTGAGTGGTCTCTGTGTGAGTGGTCTCTGTGTGAGTGGTCTCTGTGTGAGTGGTCCCTGTGTGAGTGGTCTCTGTGTGAGTGGTCCCTGTGTGAGTGGTCTCTGTGTGAGTGGTCTCTGTGTGAGTGGCCCCTGTGTGAGTGGTCCCTGTGTGAGTGGTCTCTGTGTGAGTGGTCTCTGTGTGAGTGGTCCCTGTGTGAGTGGCCCCTGTGTGAGTGGTCCCTGTGTGAGTGGTCTCTGTGTGAGTGGTCTCTGTGTGAGTGGTCCCTGTGTGAGTGGCCCCTGTGTGAGTGGTCCCTGTGTGAGTGGTCTCTGTGTGAGTGGTCCCTGTGTGAGTGGCCCCTGTGTGAGTGGTCCCTGTGTGAGTGGTCTCTGTGTGAGTGGTCCCTGTGTGAGTGGTCCCTGTGTGAGTGGTCTCTGTGTGAGTGGTCCCTGTGTGAGTGGTCTCTGTGTGAGTGGTCTCTGTGTGAGTGGTCCCTGTGTGAGTGGTCCCTGTGTGAGTGGTCTCTGTGTGAGTGGTCCCTGTGTGAGTGGTCTCTGTGTGAGTGGTCTCTGTGTGAGTGGTCCCTGTGTGAGTGGTCCCTGTGTGAGTGGTCTCTGTGTGAGTGGTCCCTGTGTGAGTGGCCCCTGTGTGAGTGGTCCATCACAGTGGTCTCCTGGACACTCAGGGTCAGTTGTTGGGGAGGTTTGTTCCTGGAGCGTCCGTGAGGCGGCGTGACTGAAGCAAAGGTCAAAGGTCGCGATAATCAACGGCCTCTGTGTCACTGCAGGTCAGAGGCTGTATCTGAATGTCCATACTATTCCCTATATAGTGACTATGTAGTGAATATATAGTGACTATGTAGTGAATATATAGTGACTATGTAGTGAATATATAGTGAATATATAGTGAATATATAGTGACTATGTAGTGAATATATAGTGAATATATAGTCACTATGTAGTGAATATATAGTGAATATATAGTCACTATGTAGTGAATATATAGTGAATATATAGTGAATATATAGTGACTATGTAGTGAATATATAGTGAATATATAGTCACTATGTAGTGAATATATAGTGAATATATAGTGAATATATAGTGACTATATAGTCACTATGTAGTGCGGCCTGTGTAGTGAATGAGGGGTTAGGGACGAGGGTGGACATTCGGATACAGCTTCAGACTCACAAATATCACCTTTTTACTCTTTTATTTTGCAACAAATGTTGCGTAATGTGCCTGTAATTATTGATGTGAGCAGAACATCTGGCCCTCGAGGTGTCTGTTCTCAGAGTGTTCTAGAAGATCACGGTTCCCCTGTTTGGATCAGACTTTCACACTGTAAATAACAAGACCGACTCCTGTGTTTGTGCAGAAGAAGAAAAACCTCATCAGTCACTGCAGACTCAGTAAGCTACTATTGTAGCCACAGCTGGCCTGGGCAACCAGTGCCTTCAGCCCCTCTGACCACTCACACACACACACGTTCTTTCTGGCCTATTGTACATGTTTTTAGTGGTGGAGGAAAGGGGGGTGGGTACTCCTTAATGTGGGGGGGTGGTTTGACCTGAGTGATCCTGGAGCTCTTCTGTCGGGGCTTCGGGCCCCTGTGGGGTCTCAGGTCCTACAGGAGCTCCTCATGAGAGACCAACAGGCCTGATGAGAACCATGAAGCCGTCCCTCTGTGGAGCCACCACCTGCAGGGGGCGCTATGGGGGCTGGTGCAGCTCAAACAGTGTGTCACTGAAGTAAATGTACTTTAGTAAGTTACTGGAGTACATGTACTTCATAAAGTTACTGAAGTACATGTACTTTAGTAAGTTACTGAAGTACATGTACTTCAGTGAGTCACTGAAGTGCAGCTCTGACCAAACCACACGGGGGCAGCACAGAGTCACATTCACTGCAGGGACTGAGGAGAAATCAGTTACAATACGTATTTAACTTTGCAAAACTCTGGGTCAGAAACAGCAGCACAGAAACAGCAGCACAGCGCCACCTGCTGCTCAGAGTCTGAAACACAGCAGAGCACCACCCAAGAAATGTAGAGGAAATGCAGAAGAAATGTAGAGGAAATGTTGAGGAAATGTAGAAAAAATGTAGAGGAAATGTAGAAGAAATGTAGAGGAAATGTAGAAGAAATGCAGAGGAAATGTAGAGGAAATGCAGAGGAAATGTAGAAGAAATGTAGAGGAAATGTAGAAGAAATGTACAGGAAATGTAGAAGAAATGCAGAGGAAATGTAGAGGAAATGTAGAAGAAATGTACAGGAAATGTAGAAGAAATGCAGAGGAAATGTAGAAGAAATGCAGAGGAAATGTAGAAGAAATGCAGAGGAAATGTAGAGGAAATGCAGAGGAAATGTAGAAGAAATGTAGAGGAAATGTAGAAGAAATGTACAGGAAATGTAGAAGAAATGCAGAGGAAATGTAGAGGAAATGTAGAAGAAATGTACAGGAAATGTAGAAGAAATGCAGAGGAAATGTAGAAGAAATGCAGAGGAAATGTAGAAGAAATGCAGAGGAAATGTAGAGGAAATGCAGAGGAAATGTAGAAGAAATGTAGAGGAAATGTAGAAGAAATGTATAGGAAATGTAGAAGAAATGCAGAGGAAATGTAGAAGAAATGTAGAGGAAATGTAGAAGAAATGCAGAGGAAATGTTGAGGAAATGTAGAAAAAATGTAGAGGAAATGTAGAAGAAATGTAGAGGAAATGTAGAAGAAATGCAGAGGAAATGTAGAGGAAATGCAGAGGAAATGTAGAAGAAATGTAGAGGAAATGTAGAAGAAATGTACAGGAAATGTAGAAGAAATGCAGAGGAAATGTAGAGGAAATGTAGAAGAAATGTACAGGAAATGTAGAAGAAATGCAGAGGAAATGTAGAAGAAATGCAGAGGAAATGTAGAAGAAATGCAGAGGAAATGTAGAGGAAATGCAGAGGAAATGTAGAAGAAATGTAGAGGAAATGTAGAAGAAATGTACAGGAAATGTAGAAGAAATGCAGAGGAAATGTAGAAGAAATGTACAGGAAATGTAGAAGAAATGTAGAGGAAATGTAGAAGAAATGCAGAGGAAATGTAGAGGAAATGCAGAGGAAATGTAGAAGAAATGTAGAGGAAATGTAGAAGAAATGTACAGGAAATGTAGAAGAAATGCAGAGGAAATGTAGAGGAAATGTAGAGGAAATGCAGAGGAAATGTAGAGGAAATGTAGAGGAAATGCAGAGGAAATGTAGAAGAAATGTAGAGGAAATGTAGAAGAAATGTAGAGGAAATGTAGAAGAAATGCAGAGGAAATGTAGAGGAAATGTAGAGGAAATGCAGAGGAAATGTAGAGGAAATGTAGAGGAAATTTAGAGGAAATGTAGAGGAAATGTAGAGGAAATGTAGAGGAAATGTAGAAGAAATGCAGAGGAAATGTAGAAGAAATGTAGAAGAAATGTAGAAGAAATGTAGAAGAAATGTAGAAGAAATGTAAAAGAAATATAGAGGAAATGTAGAAGAAATGTAGAAGAAATGTAAAACGACACGAACGACGCTAGCTCCAGGAAACTCTGGTGCTATGGGACACTTGTGAATGGATTGTGTTTTCTTCTTGCTATGGCGCCGAAGAAAAGCAATATTGCTATTGTGGAGGAAGAACATGAGGAGATTAAAAACGCACTGAACTTTTTGACAACAGAAATGCAAAACGTTTCGGCTCAACAAAAGACACTAATGGCGCTAGCTCTCAAAGTAAAAGATAAGAAAATATTTGAACTGGAACATCGCCTGGACGACTTGGAGCAATATACACGTATGAATGACCTGATCATAACTGGCTTAGACGTGAGGCCACGAACCTATGCCAGAGCTGCGGCAGAAAACAGAGGAGGACCTGGAGTCGGTTGAGCAGCAGGTGGTGCGGTTCATGCACAGCCACGGCATCACATTAGACAGCAAGGACATCGAGGCCTGCCACCCCTTGCCTCGCAAAAACAAGCAAGTCCAACAAGCAGTCATTCTGAGGTTTACAAGCAGAAAACAAAAAAATGCTCTTCTCAAGCAGGGGAGACAACTCAAAGGCACTAACATATACTTAAACGAGCACTTAACAAAGAGAAATGCAGACATCGCCAGGCAAGCCAGAGCGCTCAGGAACCAAGGAAAGATTCAATCAACATGGACATCCAACTGCAGGGTGTTTATTAAACTGAACGGGTCACCTGAACAAGCTCAAGTTCTACGGATCAGAGAAGGATGTGAACTGGACAAGTACAACTAAATGGTATCGTATTGTCACTAACCCAATATGGCAGACATTGTCCACACTGACACATCCTCATCAGATTCTGAAGATACAAGTGATCTACAAACGTCAGATCTAGGAATCTTCTCAATTGAAGACTATAAACCCTCAAACATCTTAAATGACGTTGACCCTGATACCCACTTCTACAATGATATTGGTCACACATGTAAATACTACACTGATGCACAAATGACCAGACCAATTAACTCAGAGAGTATGTCAATAATTCATTTCAACAGTCGTAGCTTATACGCCAATTTTGAGAACATAAAGGAATATCTTCAATATCTTAATGTAAAATTTAAAGTCATTGCTATTTCGGAAACCTGGATAGACCATGAGAAACCTGGAAATTTTGAGCTCCAGGGTTATTATATACATACCAAAAACAGAGATCATAAGCATGGTGGCGGGGTTGCACTTTATGTCAATAAAAACCTTAATGCCAAGTTGGTAGATTCTATGACAATGTCAGTGAATCATATTTTTGAATGTGTTACAGTAGAAATTTCAATAGAAAGAAGAAAAAATATACTCGTATCATGTATATACAGGGCACCAGGTGCTGACATTGATGTATTCACTGAAAATATGGAAAAGCTATATGCAAATTGTAATCACAAAGATCTAATCGTCTGTGGGGATTTCAACATAGACCTATTAAAATCCAAAAATCACATGCCCACTGGAAACTTTATGGATATAATGTACAGCCAAGCACTTTACCCATTAATAACTCGCCCCACGAGAATTACTTCTCACTGTGCAACCCTAATCGACAATATATATACTAATATCTTTTGTGCGAGGACATGTGGTATACTGTTGAATGACATCAGTGACCACTTGCCAATTTTTGCACTGTTCGATACAAATAAAACAATCGAAAAAAATAACAGCAATACGATTCACTATTACAAAAGGATAACAACAAAGCATTCAGTCACTGCATTTAAGCAGAGCTTGGCCGAACAAGACTGGGGAGATGTTTTAAGTGAAAATGATGTAAATAAAGCCTATGAAAGTTTCATTAACACATTCAAACATCTGTATGATACACATTGCCCTGTAGTACAGTATAAACCGGACCAAACGAATAAAATTAACCCTTGGATGACAAGGGGATTATTAAATGCATGTAAAAAGAACAATTCCTTATATCATAACTTCTTAAGAAAAAGAACAACTGAAGCTGAAAGAAAGTATAAAAGTTACACAAATAAATTGACAAAAGTAATAAGACATTGTAAAAAGGAGTACTATAGAAATCAGATAGAGAGAAATAAAAACAGCATGAAAGGCTTGTGGAATGTTTTAAATCAGGCCATGAACAAGGATCCAAAAAATGTCTCGTTTCCTGAACATATGATTAATAATGAAGTAAAAGTGACAAAATTGGAAAATATTGTTAACGCATTTAATGAATACTTTGTAAACATAGGACCACAGTTGGCATCAAAAATAGTTACAATAGATAAAAGTTGTGATGTTGCTGCTAATATACATGGAAATATTGATTCTCTGTTTTTGACTGCAACTAACGAAAATGAAATAATTGATATTGTTAATGAATGTAAACCCAAGAAATCCACGGATTGGAATAACCTTGACATAAGTATTGTTAAAAATGTAATCAGCAACATAATTTCACCTCTAACATATATTTGTAATCTATCCCTTCAACTGGGAGAATTTCCTTCTCTCATGAAAGTTGCAAAGGTTATTCCCATTCATAAAGGTGGTGACGCTCATCAGTTTACCAACTATAGACCAATTTCTATTCTATCACAGTTTTCAAAAATCCTGGAAAAACTTTTTGTTACCCGCTTAGATAGTTTCACAGACAAATACAAACTAATTAGTGACAGCCAATACGGCTTTAGAAACAATAGGTAAACTTCACTGGCATTAATCGACCTGATGGAAACAATAACAAATAGCATCGACAATGAATTGTACTCAATAGGAATTTTCATTGACCTCCAGCAAGCATTCGACACAATAGATCACACAATTCTACTTAAAAAACTCGAAAAAAATGGAGTCCGAGATATTGCCTATAACTGGGTCAAATCCTACCTAACTGGAAGACAACAATGTGTTCACATAGGTAACCACAGATCAAGTACGAGCCGAATTACCTGCGGTGTCCCCCAGGGGTCAGTATTGGGACCAAAACTATGTTTGTTTTACATAATCGACCTTTGTGAAATCTCAAACAAACTAAAATGTATACTTTTTGCGGATGACACCACAATCCTGGGTACGGGCAAGGATCTACAACTTCTTGGGACTGAAATCACCTCCGAACTTTCTAAACTTAGAGAGTGGTTCAGCACTAATAAACTATCCCTAAACATTACTAAAACCAAAATGATGGTGTTTGGGAACCGAAAAGGGGGAAAATCAGTACAATTATTAATAAATGATGTTAAAATTGATCAAGTATCTCAATACAAATTTCTGGGTGTAACTCTGAGTCACAACTTGAGTTGGAGATCTCAGATAGCAAACATCAGATCAAAAATGGCCAAAGCAGTTGCTCTTCTAGGTAAATGTAGATTTTTACTGAATCATAAAACTCTACACATCCTGTACTGTGCACTTGTTCTTCCTTACATGAACTATTGCACTGAGGTCTGGGGAAACACCTACAAGACCCAGCTGATGACTGTCTATAGGCTTCAAAAAAGAGCCATTAGAATAGTGAATCATGCTGGTTTCAGGGACAATACAAATGCACTGTTCCTTAGATCGCAAATTCTGACACTCGAAGATTTCGTCAAATTTAAAAAATAATAGTATATAAAGCAAGACATAACTTACTTCCAAGCATCATCCAAAAAATGTTTAATAACAGAGATGGGAAATACAATTTGAGAGGACCACTCAATCTAAAAGTACAGTGCGTTCGTACCACCCTGAAAAAACTGACCATTACACATAGAGGTGTGAGCCTATGGAATAATCTAGATGACAATTTAAAAAGTGCTAAAAATGTATATATTTTTAAAAGAGAACTAAAAGCCATTATCTTTAAGACCTACGCTGATGGTTGACAACCAACATTTCTCTTGAATTACTCCTTCTGTAGATCTGTGAAATTTTACAACTGAGACACAGTAACAGACCTTGCAAACGATGTCATTGATATTGCTGCTCAATATATTTAGAAGTCAACCAGGGCAGGCGAGATGTGGTTCTGCTGGTCTGAGAGGCTCCTCCCTGCCCAGCAGACTCATAAAACCTCGTCTTTTTAAAGCAT
>NC_136854.1:3695724-3798224 GCF_951799975.1 Gobius niger
GGGGGGAGAGAGAGGGGAGTCATCATCTGCATCAGGAGAGAGGGGGAGAGAGAGGAGAGTCATCATCTGCATCAGGAGAGAGGGGGGAGAGAGGGGAGTCATCATCTGCATCAGGAGAGAGGGGGAGAGAGAGGGGGAGTCATCATCTGCATCAGGAGAGAGGGGGAGAGAGAGGGAGTCATCATCTGCATCAGGAGAGAGGGGGAGAGAGAGAGAGTCATCATCTGCATCAGGAGAGAGGGGGAGAGAGAGGGAGTCATCATCTGCATCAGGAGAGAGGGGGAGAGAGGGAGTCATCATCTACATCAGGAGAGAGGGGGAGAGAGAGGAGAGTCATCATCTGCATCAGGAGAGAGAGGGGGAGAGAGGGGAGTCATCATCTGCATCAGGAGAGAGGGGGAGAGAGGGAGTCATCATCTGCATCAGGAGAGAGGGGGGAGAGAGGGGAGTCATCACCTGCATCAGGAGAGAGGGGGAGAGAGAGGAGTCATCATCTGCATCAGGAGAGAGAGGGGGAGAGAGAGGGAGTCATCATCTGCATCAGGAGAGAGGGGGAGAGAGGAGAGTCATCATCTGCATCAGGAGAGAGGAGGAGAGAGGGAGTCCTCATCTGCATCAGGAGAGAGAGGGGGAGAGAGAGAGTCATCATCTGCATCAGGAGAGAGAGGGGGAGAGGGGGAGTCATCATCTGCATCAGGAGAGAGGGGGAGAGAGAGGGAGTCATCATCTGCATCAGGAGAGAGGGGGAGAGAGGGAGTCATCATCTGCATCAGGAGAGAGGGGGAGAGAGAGGGAGTCATCATCTGCATCAGGAGAGAGGGGGAGAGGGGGAGAGAGAGGGAGTCATCATCTGCATCAGGAGAGAGGGGGAGACAGGGAGTCATCATCTGCATCAGGAGAGGGGGGAGAGAGGGAGTCATCATCTGCATCAGGAGAGGGGGGAGAGAGGGAGTCATCGTCTGCATCAGGAGAGAGAGGGAGAGAGGAGAGTCATCATCTGCATCAGAAGAGAGGGGGAGAGAGGGAGTCATCATCTACATCAGGAGAGAGGGGGAGAGAGGGAGTCATCATCTGCATCAGGAGAGAGGGGGAGAGAGGAGAGTCATCATCTGCATCAGGGGAGAGGGGGAGAGAGGGGGAGTCATCATCTGCATCAGGGGAGAGGGGGAGAGAGGGGGAGTCATCATCTGCATCAGGAGAGAGGGAGTCATCATCTGCATCAGGAGAGAGAGGGGGAGAGAGAGGGAGTCATCATCTGCATCAGGAGAGAGAGGGGCAGAGAGGGAGTCATCATCTGCATCAGGAGAGAGAGGGGGAGAGAGAGGGAGTGATCATCTACATCAGGAGAGAGGGGGAGAGAGGAGAGTCATCATCTGCATCAGGAGAGAGAGGGGCAGAGAGGGAGTCATCATCTGCATCAGGAGAGAGAGGGGGAGAGAGAGGGAGTGATCATCTACATCAGGAGAGAGGGGGAGAGAGGGGGAGTCATCATCTACATCAGGAGAGAGAGGGGGAGAGAGAGGAGAGTCATCATCTGCATCAGGAGAGAGGGGGAGAGAGGAGAGTCATCATCTACATCAGGAGAGAGGGGGAGAGAGGGAGTCATCATCTGCATCAGGAGAGAGAGGGGGAGAGAGGGGGAGTCATCATCTGCATCAGGAGAGAGGGGGAGAGAGGGAGAGTCATCATCTACATCAGGAGAGAGGGGGAGAGAGGGAGTCATCATCTGCATCAGGAGAGAGAGGGGGAGAGAGGGGGAGTCATCATCTGCATCAGGAGAGAGGGGGAGAGAGGGAGAGTCATCATCTGCATCAGGAGAGTGAGGGGGAGAGAGGAGAGTCATCATCTGCATCAGGAGAGAGGGGGAGAGAGGAGAGTCATCATCTACATCAGGAGAGAGGGGGAGAGAGGGAGTCATCATCTGCATCAGGAGAGAGAGGGGGAGAGAGGGGGAGTCATCATCTGCATCAGGAGAGAGGGGGAGAGAGGGAGAGTCATCATCTGCATCAGGAGAGTGAGGGGGAGAGAGGAGAGTCATCATCTGCATCAGGAGAGAGGGGGAGAGAGGAGAGTCATCATCTGCATCAAGAGAGAGAGGGGGAGAGAGGGAGTCATCATCTGCATCAGGAGAGAGAGGGGGAGAGAGAGGGAGTGATCATCTGCATCAGGAGAGAGAGGGGGAGAGAGGAGAGTCATCATCTGCATCAGGAGAGAGGGGGAGAGGGGGAGTCATCATCTGCATCAGGAGAGAGAGGGAGAGGGGGAGTCATCATCTGCATCAGGAGAGAGGGGGAGTCATCATCTACATCAGGAGAGAGGGGGAGAGAGGGAGTCATCATCTGCATCAGGAGAGAGGGGGAGAGAGGGGGAGTCATCATCTACATCAGGAGAGAGGGGGAGAGAGAGAGTCATCATCTGCATCAGGAGAGAGAGGGGGAGAGAGAGGGAGTGATCATCTGCATCAGGAGAGAGAGGGGGAGAGAGGGGGAGTCATCATCTGCATCAGGAGAGAGGGGGAGAGAGGGGGAGTCATCATCTGCATCAGGAGAGAGGGGGAGAGAGAGAGTCATCATCTGCATCAGGAGAGAGAGGGGGAGAGAGAGGGAGTCATCATCTGCATCAGGAGAGAGGGGGAGAGAGAGGGAGTGATCATCTGCATCAGGAGAGAGGGGGAGAGAGGGGGAGTCATCATCTGCATCAGGAGAGAGGGGGAGAGAGAGGGAGTGATCATCTGCATCAGGAGAGAGAGGGGGAGAGAGGGGGAGTCATCATCTACATCAGGAGAGAGGGGGAGAGGGGGAGTCATCATCTGCATCAGGAGAGAGGGGGAGAGAGGGGGAGTCATCATCTGCATCAGGAGAGAGAGGGGGAGAGAGAGGGAGTCATCATCTGCATCAGGAGAGAGGGGGAGAGAGAGGGAGTGATCATCTGCATCAGGAGAGAGAGGGGGAGAGAGGGGGAGTCATCATCTGCATCAGGAGAGAGGGGGAGAGAGGGGGAGTCATCATCTGCATCAGGAGAGAGGGGGAGAGAGAGAGTCATCATCTGCATCAGGAGAGAGAGGGGGAGAGAGAGGGAGTCATCATCTGCATCAGGAGAGAGGGGGAGAGAGAGGGAGTGATCATCTGCATCAGGAGAGAGGGGGAGAGAGGGGGAGTCATCATCTGCATCAGGAGAGAGGGGGAGAGAGAGGGAGTGATCATCTGCATCAGGAGAGAGAGGGGGAGAGAGGGGGAGTCATCATCTACATCAGGAGAGAGGGGGAGAGGGGGAGTCATCATCTGCATCAGGAGAGAGGGGGAGAGAGGGGGAGTCATCATCTGCATCAGGAGAGAGGGGGAGAGAGGGGGAGTCATCATCTGCATCAGGAGAGAGGGGGAGAGAGGAGAGTCATCATCTGCATCAGGAGAGAGGGGGAGAGAGGGAGTCATCATCTGCATCAGGAGAGAGGGGGAGAGAGGGGGAGTCATCATCTGCATCAGGAGAGAGGGGGAGAGAGGGAGTCATCATCTGCATCAGGAGAGAGAGGGGGAGAGAGGAGAGTCATCATCTGCATCAGGAGAGAGGGGGAGAGAGAGGAGAGTCATCATCTGCATCAGGAGAGAGGGGGAGAGAGGGAGTCATCATCTGCATCAGGAGAGAGAGGGGGAGAGAGGAGAGTCATCATCTGCATCAGGAGAGAGGGGGAGAGAGGGAGTCATCATCTGCATCAGGAGAGAGGGGGAGAGAGGAGAGTCATCATCTGCATCAGGAGAGGGGGGGAGAGAGGAGAGTCATCATCTGCATCAGGAGAGAGGGGGAGAGAGGGGGAGTCATCATCTGCATCAGGAGAGAGGGGGAGAGAGGAGAGTCATCATCTGCATCAGGAGAGGGGGGGAGAGAGGAGAGTCATCATCTGCATCAGGAGAGAGGGGGAGAGAGGAGAGTCATCATCTGCATCAGGAGAGGGGGGGAGAGAGGAGAGTCATCATCTGCATCAGGAGAGAGAGGGAGAGAGAGGGAGAGAGGGGGAGTACCTGAGTGTGGTGGGGGAGTACCTGAGTGTGGTGGGGGAGTACCTGAGTGTGGTGGGGGAGTACCTGAGTGTGGTGGGGGAGTACCTGAGTGTGGTGGGGGAGTACCTGAGTGTGGTGAGGGAGTACCTGAGTGTGGTGGGGTAGAGCTCTGCTGAATAGAGAAACGCTGTCGTAAACGCCGCCTCTGAAAAACCTTTGGCGACGACAGCGACGCAGGTTCGAGTCACGGAGAAATCTGGAACAGAAGAATCTGCAGTGAGGATAAAAACACACGCTCCAGGTGCTCCTCAGGGAAGGCCGGTCTTCCTCGGGGAAGGCCGGTGTTCCTCAAGGAAGGCCGGTGTTCCTCAGAGGAGGCCAGTGCTCCTCGGGGAAGGCCGGTGTTCCTTAAGGAAGGCCGGTGTTCCTCAAGGAAGGCCGGTGTTCCATAAGGAAGGCCGGTGTTCCTCAGAGGAGGCCAGTGCTCCTCGGGGAAGGCCGGTGTTCCTTAAGGAAGGCCGGTGTTCCTCGGGGAAGGCCGGTGTTCCTTAAGGAAGGCCGGTGTTCCTTAAGGAAGGCCGGTGTTCCTCGAGGAAGGCCGGTGTTCCTTAAGGAAGGCCGGTGTTCCTCAGGGAAGGCCGGTGTTCCTTAAGGAAGGCCGGTGTTCCTCAGGGAAGGCCGGTGTTCATTAAGGAAGGCCGGTGTTCCTTAAGGAAGGCCGGTGTTCCATAAGGAAGGCCGGTGTTCCTCAGAGGAGGCCAGTGCTCCTCAGGGAAGGCCGGTGTTCCTCAAGGAAGGCCAGTGTTCCTCGGGGAAGGCCGGTGTTCCTTAAGGAAGGCCGGTGTTCCTTAAGGAAGGCCGGTGTTCCTTAAGGAAGGCCGGTGTTCCTCGGGGAAGGCCGGTGTTCCTTAAGGAAGGCCGGTGTTCCTTAAGGAACACCGGCCTTCCCCGAGGAACACCGGCCTTAAGGAAGGCCGGTGTTCCTTAAGGAAGGCCGGTGTTCCTCTGGGAAGACCGGTAATATTTCTGGGTCAAAGCCTCTCCCTGGATCATCCTAACCAGAAGCTGAGGTGCTCCGTACCCAGCGGGATGGCGGTGTTGACCCCGATCAGCGCCCCGGTGATGATGAGGAACCAGGCCTGTCCGTTACGGCGGCCGATCCAGTCCAGGACGAAGTAAGAGCAGATCTTGGCGGGGACCTCGATGGCGCCGTAGATGAACTGCGTCAGGTAAACGCTCACGCCAAAGCCAGAGATCTTATTGCTGATGCCGTAGTAGAGGAACGCCACAGCGAACCTGCCGACGACACGGGGGGGAGGTTAACGAGGCGGTGAGGAGACACCAGAGGGAGGTTAACGAGGGTGAGGAGACACCAGAGGGAGGTTTACGAGGGTGAGGAGACACCAGATGGAGGTTAACAGGGCAGCGGTGAGGAGACACGAGAGGGAGGTTAACGGGGCAGCGGTGAGGACACACTAGAGGGAGGTTAACGGAGGTGAGGAGACACCAGAGGGAAGTTAACGGAGGTGAGGAGACACCAGAGGGAGGTTAACGAGGGTGAGGAGACACCAGAGGGAGGTTTAGAGGGTGAGGAGACTCCAGAGGGAGGTTAACGGGGGTGAGGAGACACCAGAGGGAGGTTAATGGGGGTGAGGAGACTCCAGAGGGAGGTTGACGGAGGTGAGGAGACTCCAGAGGGAGGTTAACGGGGGTGAGGAGACACCAGAGGGAGGTTAACGGAGGTGAGGAGACTCCAGAGGGAGGTTAACGAGGGTGAGGAGACACCAGAGGGAGGTTAACGAGGGTGAGGAGACACCAGAGGGAGGTTAACGAGGGTGAGGAGACTCCAGAGGGAGGTTAACGGAGGTGAGGAGACTCCAGAGGGAGGTTAACGGAGGTGAGGAGACTCCAGAGGGAGGTAAACGGGACAGAGGTGAGGAGACGCCAGAGGGAGGTTAACGAGGGTGAGGAGACTCCAGAGGGAGGTAAACGGGACAGAGGTGAGGAGACGCCAGAGGGAGGTTAACAAGGGTGAAGAGACACCAGAGGGAGGTTAACGAGGGTGAGGAGACTCCAGAGGGAGGTTAACGAGGGTGAGGAGACTCCAGAGGGAGGTTAACGGAGGTGAGGAGACACCAGAGGGAGGTTAACGAGAGTGAAGAGACACCAGATGGAGGTTAACGAGGGTGAGGAGACACCAGAGGGAGGTTAACGAGGGTGAGGAGACACCAGATGGAGGTTAACGAGGGTGAAGAGACACCAGATGGAGGTTAACGAGGGTGAGGAGACACCAGAGGGAGGTTAACAAGGGTGAGGAGACACCAGATGGAGGTTAACGGGGGTGAGGAGACACCAGAGGGAGGTTAACGAGGGTGAGGAGACACCAGAGGGAGGTTAACGAGAGTGAGGAGACACCAGAGGGAGGTTAACGAGGGTGAGGAAACACCAGAGGGAGGTTAACGAGGGTGAGGAGACACCAGATGGAGGTTAACGAGGGTGAAGAGACACCAGATGGAGGTTAACGAGGGTGAAGAGACACCAGATGGAGGTTAACGAGGGTGAGGAGACACCAGAGGGAGGTTAACAAGGGTGAGGAGACACCAGATGGAGGTTAACGGGGGTGAGGAGACACCAGAGGGAGGTTAACGAGGGTGAGGAGACACCAGAGGGAGGTTAACGAGAGTGAGGAGACGCCAGAGGGAGGTTAACGAGGGTGAGGAGACACCAGAGGGAGGTTAACGAGGGTGAGGAGACACCAGAGGGAGGTTAACGAGGGTGAGGAGACACCAGAGGGAGGTTAACGAGGGTGAGGAGACACCAGATGGAGGTTAACGAGGGTGAGGAGACACCAGATGGAGGTTAACGAGGGTGAGGAGACTCCAGAGGGAGGTTAACGGAGGTGAGGAGACTCCAGAGGGAGGTAAACGGGACAGAGGTGAGGAGACGCCAGAGGGAGGTTAACGAGGGTGAGGAGACTCCAGAGGGAGGTAAACGGGACAGAGGTGAGGAGACGCCAGAGGGAGGTTAACGAGGGTGAGGAGACACCAGAGGGAGGTTAACGAGGGTGAGGAGACACCAGAGGGAGGTTAACGAGGGTGAGGAGACTCCAGAGGGAGGTTAACGAGGGTGAGGAGACACCAGAGGGAGGTTAACGAGGGTGAAGAGACACCAGAGGGAGGTTAACGAGGGTGAGGAGACACCAGAGGGAGGTTAACGAGAGTGAAGAGACACCAGATGGAGGTTAACGAGGGTGAGGAGACACCAGAGGGAGGTTAACGAGGGTGAGGAGACTCCAGAGGGAGGTTAACGAGGGTGAGGAGACTCCAGAGGGAGGTTAACGGAGGTGAGGAGACTCCAGAGGGAGGTTAGCGAGGGTGAGGAGACACCAGAGGGAGGTTAACGGAGGTGAGGAGACTCCAGAGGGAGGTTAACGGAGGTGAGGAGACACCAGAGGGAGGTTAACGGGGGTGAGGAGACACCAGAGGGAGGTTAACGAGGGTGAGGAGACTCCAGAGGGAGGTTAACGAGGGTGAGGAGACTCCAGAGGGAGGTTAACGAGGGTGAGGAGACACCAGAGGGAGGTTAACGGGGGTGAGGAGACACCAGAGGGAGGTTAACGAGGGTGAGGAGACTCCAGAGGGAGGTTAACGAGGGTGAGGAGACTCCAGAGGGAGGTTAACGAGGGTGAGGAGACTCCAGAGGGAGGTTAACGAGGGTGAGGAGACACCAGAGGGAGGTTAACGGGGGTGAGGAGACACCAGAGGGAGGTTAACGAGGGTGAGGAGACACCAGAGGGAGGTTAACGGAGGTGAGGAGACTCCAGAGGGAGGTTAACGGAGGTGAGGAGACACCAGAGGGAGGTTAACGAGGGTGAGGAGACTCCAGAGGGAGGTTAACGAGGGTGAGGAGACACCAGAGGGAGGTTAACGAGGGTGAGGAGACTCCAGAGGGAGGTTAACGAGGGTGAGGAGACTCCAGAGGGAGGTTAACGAGGGTGAGGAGACTCCAGAGGGAGGTTAACGAGGGTGAGGAGACTCCAGAGGGAGGTTAACGAGGGTGAGGAGACTCCAGAGGGAGGTTAACGAGGGTGAGGAGACTCCAGAGGGAGGTTAACGAGGGTGAGGAGACACCAGAGGGAGGTTAACGAGGGTGAGGAGACTCCAGAGGGAGGTTAACGAGGGTGAGGAGACACCAGAGGGAGGTTAACGAGGGTGAGGAGACTCCAGAGGGAGGTTAACGAGGGTGAGGAGACTCCAGAGGGAGGTTAACGAGGGTGAGGAGACTCCAGAGGGAGGTTAACGAGGGTGAGGAGACTCCAGAGGGAGGTTAACGAGGGTGAGGAGACTCCAGAGGGAGGTTAACGAGGGTGAGGAGACACCAGAGGGAGGTTAACAGGGCAGCGGTGAGGAGACACCAGAGGGAGGTTAATGAGGGTGAGGAGACACCAGAGGGAGGTTAACGGGGGTGAGGAGACACCAGAGGGAGGTTAACGAGGGTGAGGAGACTCCAGAGGGAGGTTAACGAGGGTGAGGAGACACCAGAGGGAGGTTAACGAGGGTGAGGAGACTCCAGAGGGAGGTTAACGAGGGTGAGGAGACTCCAGAGGGAGGTTAACGAGGGTGAGGAGACACCAGAGGGAGGTTAACGGGGGTGAGGAGACACCAGAGGGAGGTTAACGAGGGTGAGGAGACTCCAGAGGGAGGTTAACGAGGGTGAGGAGACACCAGAGGGAGGTTAACGAGGGTGAGGAGACTCCAGAGGGAGGTTAACGAGGGTGAGGAGACTCCAGAGGGAGGTTAACGAGGGTGAGGAGACTCCAGAGGGAGGTTAACGAGGGTGAGGAGACTCCAGAGGGAGGTTAACGAGGGTGAGGAGACACCAGAGGGAGGTTAACGAGGGTGAGGAGACTCCAGAGGGAGGTTAACGAGGGTGAGGAGACTCCAGAGGGAGGTTAACGAGGGTGAGGAGACTCCAGAGGGAGGTTAACGAGGGTGAGGAGACTCCAGAGGGAGGTTAACAGGGCAGCGGTGAGGAGACACCAGAGGGAGGTTAACGAGGGTGAGGAGACACCAGAGGGAGGTTAACGGGACAGAAGTGAGGAGACACCAGAGGGAGGTTAACGGGGCAGCGGTTAGGAGACACCAGAGGGAGGTTAACGGAGGTGAGGAGACACCAGAGGGAGGTTAACGGGGCAGCGGTTAGGAGACACCAGGGAGAGGTTAACGGAGGTGAGGAGACACCAGAGGGAGGTTAACGAGGGTGAGGAGACACCAGATGGAGGTTAACGGGACAGAGGTGAAGAGACTCTAGAGGGAGGTTAACAGGGCAGCGGTGAAGAGACTCTAGAGGGAGGTTCACGGGACAGAGGTGAGGAGACACCAGAGGGAGGTTAACGGGACAGAGGTGAGGAGACACCAGAGGGAGGTTAACGGGGCAGCGGTGAGGAGACTCCAGAGGAACAGGAACATCTCGTACCAGGACAGTCCCGAGCAGAGCGTGATCTTCCTCAGCTGTGGAGTCTTCACCAGGTCCAGGTAGGAGTGAGTCTTCTGCGTCTCCTCGGCAACCGACACCTTCATCAGCACCTTCACACGACCAACATTTAGGATCACAGTCGCTGAGAAAATTCATCAAACTGAAACTACATCAGAAACTATCCGTAAGTTTTCTGGTTTGTTTACATTTGACTTGAGTTTAAGTTAATGCAAACCCCGGCCCAGGGGCCCGGTCTGGCCCGCCAAACAATTTACTCCGGCCCGTCGCTCATTTTCCATAAAAGTAGTATTTGTTTGAGCAGGTGTGTGTTGACGCTCGGAGCAGCAACTTCAGGGAAAGCACAGTCGTTGTGAATGTGTTTGAAAAGCATTGGCCCAGGGGTGCTTTCTGTGCGATGGTAGAAGGTAATGGAACTACCGTAAATGCTGTAATATACAGTGCCTCTCGAAAGTATTCATACACCTTGAACTTTTGCACATTTTGTCATGTTTACAACCCTAAACATAAAGATTTAATTTTGATTTTTTTTACTGAATGTTCACACACAAGAAACAGACAGCTGTGAAGTGAAAGCAAAATGATACATGATTCTGTTATTTTTCAAAAAATAGAAAACCGTAAAGTGGGACTTGCATAAGTATTCATACAGCATGAATGAATATTTTGTGGGACCCCCTTTTACTGCAATAACAGCACAAGTCTTCTGGGGTCTGACTCTACAAGATTAGCACATGTAGAGACTGACATTTTAGCCCATTCCTCTTTACAAAACAACTCAAGCTCTGTCACATTAGAAGGAGAGCGTTTGTGAACAGCAGTTTTCAGATTATTCTACAGATTTTCAATAGGATTTAGGTCAGGACTTTGACTGGGCCATTCTAACACATTAATATGTTTGTCTTTAAACCATTCCATTGTAGATTTAGCTTTGTGCTTCGGGTCATTGTCCTGCTGAAGGTGAATCTCCGCCCCAGCCTCAGTTCTCTTGTGACTCCAGCAGGTTTTCCTCCAAAACAGCATGATGCTCCCCCCACCATATTTGACACTGGGGATGGTGCACTCAGGACGATGAGCAGTGTTAGGTTTGCCCAATACATAATGTTTTGCATTTGGGCCAAAAAGTTCAATTTTTGTCTCATCTGACCAAAGCTCCTTCTTCCACATGGAGCTGTGTCCTCCATATGACTTCTACAAACTTCAAACAGGATTTCTTATGGCCTCCTTTCGATAATGGCTTTCTTCTTCCACTCGCCCATGAAGGCCAGATTTGTGAAGATACGACTTATAGTTGTCCCATGTACAGATTCTTACCAGTGCTCTCCTTGTTTGATCTAATGTTTTAGATGGGCGACCGTGTCTTGGTAAGTCTGCAGTGGTGCTATACTCTTTCCATTTCTGAATGATGGATTGAACAGTTGCCCCGGGAGATGTTTAAATCTTGGGAAATCTTTGTATAACTTAAGGCTGCTTTAAACTTCTCCACAGCTTTATCCCTGACCTCTCTGGTGCTCCTTGGCCTTCATGATGTTGTTTAGTGACCAACACACTCCGACCACAGCTCTGAGGGCCTAAAAGAACAGCTGTAATTATACTGAGAGTAGATTACACACAGGTGGCCTTTATTTAATGATTAGGGCAAGATGTGAACATTCTGGAGTCATTAGAAATGTTATAAAGGCAATTTAATGCACTCAGAAAATGCTGTATGAATACTTATGCACGGCCCACTTTTCACTTTTCGATTTTTTGAAAAATAACAGAATCATGTATCATTTCGCTTTCATTTCACAGTTGTCTGTTACTTGTGTGTGAACGTTCAGTAAAAAAATCAAAATGAAATCTTTATGTTTAGGGTTGTAAACATGACAAAATGTGCAAAAGTTCAAGGTGTATGAATACTTTCGAGAGGCACTGTAGGCCGGGGCCTTTATTTACTCAAGGGCATGTGGGACCAGGCCTTTATTGGAACCAGGCCACAATTATAGACAGGCCTTTATTTCTATTTGAGCAAAACGGACGACCAGGAAAATGAAGAAAAACGAGATTTGTGTCCATTTGCACCTAAAATATTAGGTTCATTTATTAATTAACATTTCAAACCCTCTCCCAGCGGCTGGAACATTGACGCCTTTTATTTTGTCGGGACAACAGGAAGTGTTTCATTGCTGTTAGCGGAGCTTTGACATCAATGTCACTGCAGGTTTCTGTTTCGTTTTTACCGTGGACCGGATTATTTGTTGTTATCTTGTGTAAAAGGCGAGTTTAGACGGAGCGTTTGTGTTTGTGATCGATCATGAGACTGACCCGAGAGAAGACGAGACGCTCGTGCTGATGGGAGGAGTTATTTTGAGGCGTGGGACTGACCTGCACACGGAGCAGCTGGACGTGCTTTGAAGACGCGATGGTGACTTTATTAAAACCCTGGAGGGTCACACAACATTTCTTGCCCTGTTTCCAAATATCGTCACAGGAGGTTTGAAAAGTGGCTAAATCTGTGTCAAAGTTACGCTCGGATCTGCTCCTCCGCAGCGTCCCCCTCGGCCCGGGTTCAGTTTGTTACTTCCTGTACGTGAGTTTTCATTTACACCAGTATGAGACAAACTCCTAACATGGGGAATATTTCTACTGCTATAGTTTCTAATAAAAGCCCCGGCCTGTTTTAGAGACCGGCTTTAATTTGCCTCTGCCAGCCGCGAACCCGGCCACTGTTAGAGACCCGGCCTCTGTCGGAGACCCGGCCCCTGTCAGAGACCCGGCCGCTAATGGAATATAGGCCAGTAGTAGAGAATTTACGGTATATGGAGTTTAAATATGTTAAAAGTAAGTATTTTACTCCCCTACTTGTTCCTCCATGTCCTGATGTGTAGAAAGAGGTCAGACCTGCTCCTGCCTCTAAAATCCTGCACTGTCACTCAGAAAGGTGTTACTTCGGGTCTGAAGTGCCGTCATGCACGAGCTTAATATAGAGACGGCAGTTATACGTATGACCTGAGGTGGCAGTAGTGAGTATAAAATGACCAACTTGTATCTAGTCTCTTTAAAGAAGATAAAAAGTTGAGTAGCCTAAATAACGATGCACACATGTTCTTCCCCGCTCAGTGTCACTGTCGCTGAGGGGTTTGTTTTCATAGAGTCTGGACATGGAGCACAGTAGTTCACCTGAGTGAAGTCGCGCCCCATAGTGTCCCACTGACTCCAAAGTGGTGTCATTCCCAGAGACAGGAGCCTGATCAGCCTCTGTCGCCCAGTGGTTTGAGGCTCACTGTGGTCTTGGTGAAGACCTGATTAGCCTTTGTCTTGTGTAGTTTTGTTGTAGACCTGTGTTTGGTCTGGTTTACATGTGCTTTAGTCCTTTAGTCCGTGCTGTACCTCCAGGTCCAGTTTGGGGCTCTGCTGGTTCCTCCGGTTTATCTTTGCACATCGCACCAACAACCGCCGCGCCTCCTTCGGCTTTCCGTTCACCAGCAGCCAGCGGGCGGACTCCGGCAGCCACCTGCAGCACACCCGGGGTTAGACCTGGTTTTAGTCATGGTTCAGTCCAGTGTTGGTCTCAGTTCAGTCCCGGTTTAGTCCAGGTCCAGTCCCTCACCACCAGGCGACGGTGGCGATGACCAGGGGCACGGTGACGGCGAGGGAGAGCTGCCTCCAGTCCCGGATGAGGAAGGCCATCAGGGCCAGCAGCATGTTCCCCGCGCTCCAGGACAGACTCATCACGGTCCCAGTGAAGGTCCGGTGCTTCACGTCCGTCCACTCGATCCCTGGACACACGGACACACGGTCAGAACTGGACTTATTTACTCATCTTAGCTTTAACCGCTTAACTCCCGCCTGAACCGAGAGGATCTTTTTCCTCATGTCATCAGATTATTTTCCCATCATTTTCCCATCATTTTCAACTCATTTTTGTCATTTTTTTTGTCATTTTGCCGTCAATTGTTTTTATCGAATTTTTGTCATTTTTTGTCACATTTTTGTCATTTTTTTATCAGCTGTTTGATTTTTTTTTTTTGACACATTTTTATCAGATTTTTGTCAAATTTTTGTCATTTTTTTGTCAAATTTTTTGTAATATTTTTGTCGTTTTTTTGTCACATTTTTTGTAATATTTTTGTCGTTTTTTTGTCACATTTTTCTCACAATTTAGCAATTTTTTTTTGTCACATTTTTTATCAGATTTTTGCCACATTTTTGTAATTTTTTTGTCAATTTTTTATCAAATTTTTGTAATTTTTTGTCACATTTTTGTAATTTTTTTGGTTGTTTTTTGGTGACATTTTGGTCATTTTTTATCAAATTTCTGTCATTTTTTGTAGAATTTTTGCCACATTTTTGTAATTTTTTTGACAATTTTATCAATTTTTGTCATTTTTTGTCATATTTTTTGCCACATTTTTGTCATTTTTTTGTCACATTTTTTCTAATTTTTTTGTCATTTTTTGTTAACCTGGCTAACACCAGACTGCTGTGTGCGCTCGAATTATTTCGAACTGCACAACAGCCTGGGGACCATGGCCGAAATCTCCGGTGGATTTGGGAACCAATCACAGAGCGAGGAGGGACAGCAAGACGATGACGCGCTATTCGATATATGGAAGCTTGTAGTTTATTTACGGATAATTAAAAAAAAGTTTATTTACGGATCCAACATGACAGCAGCAGACACGATGGTATTTTTTGATCAAGCTTTAGACCTTGTTCTAAATAATTTAGCTCAAAAGTTTACAGCGGGTACGTCATACGTCATCTCATACGATGATACGATTGGCTGGGGCTACGTGCAGACGCATGAGACTTTTTTTTTTTTTTTTTCGTATCGCCCAATAAACGACTATGGACGCTCGTAAACCACACTTCTCCTACGAGAAAATGAATTGGTGGTCCCCAGACTAAATATCACTTGTGATTTTAGTCTGGTGTTAGCCAGGCTAATTTTTTGTCACATTTTTGTCACAATTTTGCAATTTTTTTGTCAAATTTTTATCATATTTTTGTCACATTTCCGTCATTGTTCTCGTCTCGTTGTTGCTATTTTCACAGCTTTTTTCCCGAAGCTTTTGGATTGGGGTAAAGCCAAACTGGAGAAAATGTGCTCGGTTCAGGTGGGGGTTAAGGGGTTAATGCTCTCACTCACCCAGGACCGGCCCGATGATGGAGAGCCCGGCCAGAGCCACCCCGCAGAGCGCCCGCGACACGGCGAACATGACGTACGATGTGGAGAAGGCTGAGGCCGCGCTCATGACCGTGGAGAGGACGAGCGCCACGAGGAGCATCGACCTACGCCCGAACCTACAACGATACAAGAGGAGTAAAAACATCGACCTACGCCCGAACCTACAACGATACAAGAGGAGTAAAAACATCGACCTACGCCCGAACCTACAACGATACAAGAGGAGTAAAAACATCGACCTACGCCCGAACCTACAACGATACAAGAGGAGTAAAAACATCGACCTACGCCCGAACCTACAACGATACAAGAGGAGTAAAAACATCGACCTACACCTGAACCTACAACGATACAAGAGGAGTTAAAACATCGATCTACGCCCGAACCTACAACGATACAAGAGGAGTAAAAACATTGACCTACGCCCGAACCTACAACGATACAAGAGGAGTAAAAACATCGACCTACGCCCGAACCTACAACGATACAAGAGAAGTAAAAACATCGACCTACGCCCGAACCTACAACGATACAAGAGGAGTAAAAACATCGACCTACGCCCGAACCTACAACGATACAAGAGGAGTAAAAACATCGACCTACGCCCGAACCTACAACGATATAAGAGGAGTAAAAACATCGACCTACGCCCGAACCTACAACGACACAAGAGGAGTAAAAACATCGACCTACGCCCGAACCTACAACGATACAAGAGGAGTAAAAACATCGACCTACGCCTGAACCTACAACGATACAAGAGGAGTAAAAACATCGACCTACGCCCGAACCTACAACGATACAAGAGAAGTAAAAACATCGACCTTCGCCCGAACCTACAACGATACAAGAGGAGTAAAAACATCGACCTACGCCCGAACCTACAACGATACAAGAGAAGTAAAAACATCGACCTTCGCCCGAACCTACAACGATACAAGAGAAGTAAAAACATCGACCTACGCCCGAACCTACAACGATACAAGAGAAGTAAAAACATCGACCTTCGCCCGAACCTACAACGATACAAGAGGAGTAAAAACATCGACCTACGCCCGAACCTACAACGATACAAGAGGAGTAAAGACATCGACCTACGCCCGAACCTACAACGATACAAGAGGAGTAAAGACATCGACCTACGCCCGAACCTACAACGATACAAGAGGAGTAAAAACATCCACCTACGCCTGAACCTACAACGATACAATAGGAGTAAAAACATCGACCTACGCCTGAACCTACGATACAAGAGAAGTAAAAACATCGACCTACGCCCGAACCTACAACGATACAAGAGGAGTAAAGACATCGACCTACGCCCGAACCTACAACGATACAAGAGGAGTAAAAACATCGACCTACGCCTGAACCTACAACGATACAAGAGGAGTAAAAACATCGACCTACGCCCGAACCTACAACGATACAAGAGGAGTAAAAACATCGCCCTACGCCCGAACCTACAACGATACAAGAGGAGTAAAAACATCGACCTACGCCCGAACCTACAACGATACAGGAGAAGTAAAAACATCGACTTACGCCCGAACCTACAACGATACAAGAGAAGTAAAAACATTGACCTTCGCCCGAACCTACAACGATACAAGAGAAGTAAAAACATCGACCTTCGCCCGAACCTACAACGATACAAGAGGAGTAAAAACATCGACCTAGGCCCGAAGCTACAACGATACAAGAAAAGTAAAAATATCGACCTACGCCTGAACCTACAACGATACAAGAGAAGTAAAAACATCGACCTACGCCTGAACCTACAACGATACAATAGGAGTAAAAACATCGACCTATGCCTGAACCTACAATGATACAAGAGAAGTAAAAACATCGACCTACGCCTGAACCTACAACGATACAAGAGGAGTAAAGACATCGACCTACGCCCGAACCTACAACGATACAAGAGGAGTAAAAACATCGCCCTACGCCTGAACCTACAACGATACAAGAGGAGTAAAAACATCGCCCTACGCCCGAACCTACAACGATACAAGAGGAGTAAAAACATCGACCTACGCCTGAACCTACGATACAAGAGGAGTAAAAACATCGACCTACGCCCGAACCTACAACGATACAAGAGGAGTAAAAACATCGACCTACGCCCGAACCTACAACGATACAAGAGGAGTAAAAACATCGACCTACGCCTGAACCTACAACGATACAAGAGAAGTAAAAACATCGACCTACGCCCGAACCTACAACGATACAAGAGAAGTAAAAACATCGACCTACGCCTGAACCTACAACGATACAAGAGAAGTAAAGACATCGACCTACGCCCGAACCTACAACGATACAAGAGGAGTAAAAACATCGACCTACGCCTGAACCTACAACGATACAAGAGAAGTAAAAACATCGACCTACGCCCGAACCTACAACGATACAAGAGAAGTAAAAACATCGACCTTCGCCTGAACCTACAACGATACAAGAGAAGTAAAAACATCGACCTACGCCCGAACCTACAACGATACAAGAGGAGTAAAAACATCGACCTACGCCTGAACCTACAACGATACAAGAGAAGTCAAAACATCGACCTACGCCTGAACCTACAACGATACAAGAGAAGTAAAAACATCGACCTACGCCTGAACCTACAACGATACAAGAGGAGTAAAAACATCGACCTACGCCTGAACCTACAACAATACAAGAGAAGTAAAAACATCGACCTACGCCCGAACCTACAACGATACAAGAGAAGTCAAAACATCGACCTACGACTGAACCTACAACGATACAAGAGGAGTAAAAACATCGACCTACGCCCGAACCTACAACGATACAAGAGAAGTAAAAACATCGATCTACGCCTGAACCTACAACGATACAAGAGAAGTAAAAACATCGACCTACGCCCGAACCTACAACGATACAAGAGGAGTAAAAACATCGATCTACGCCTGAACCTACAACGATACAAGAGAAGTAAAAACATCGACCTACGCCCGAACCTACAACGATACAAGAGAAGTAAAAACATCGACCTTCGCCCAAACCTACAACGATACAAGAGAAGTAAAAACATCGACCTACACCCGAACCTACAACGATACAAGAGAAGTAAAAACATCGACCTACGCCCAAACCTACAACGATACAAGAGAAGTAAAAACATCGACCTACGCCTGAACCTACAACGATACAAGAGGAGTAAAAACATCGACCTATGCCTGAACCTACAACGATACAAGAGAAGTAAAAACATCGACCTACGCCCGAACCTACAACGATACAAGAGGAGTAAAAACATCGACCTACGCCTGAACCTACAACGATACAAGAGAAGTAAAAACATCGACCTACGCCCGAACCTACAACGATACAAGAGAAGTAAAAACATCGACCTTCGCCTGAACCTACAACGATACAAGAGAAGTAAAAACATCGACCTACGCCCGAACCTACAACGATACAAGAGGAGTAAAAACATCGACCTACGCCTGAACCTACAACGATACAAGAGAAGTCAAAACATCGACCTACGACTGAACCTACAACGATACAAGAGAAGTAAAAACATCGACCTACGCCTGAACCTACAACGATACAAGAGGAGTAAAAACATCGACCTACGCCTGAACCTACAACAATACAAGAGGAGTAAAAACATCGACCTACGCCTGAACCTACAACGATACAAGAGAAGTAAAAACATCGACCTACGCCCGAACCTACAACGATACAAGAGAAGTAAAAACATCGACCTTCGCCCAAACCTACAACGATACAAGAGAAGTAAAAACATCGACCTACGCCTGAACCTACAACGATACAAGAGGAGTAAAAACATCGACCTATGCCTGAACCTACAACGATACAAGAGAAGTAAAAACATCGACCTACGCCTGAACCTACAACGATACAAGAGAAGTAAAAACATCGACCTACGCCCGAACCTACAAGGATACAAGAGGAGTAAAAACATCGACCTACGCCTGAACCTACAACGATACAAGAGGAGTAAAAACATCGACCTACGCCCGAACCTACAACGATACAAGAGAAGTAAAAACATCGACCTACGCCCGAACCTACAACGATACAAGAGGAGTAAAAACATCGACCTACGCCTGAACCTACAACGATACAAGAGAAGTAAAAACATCGACCTACGCCCGAACCTACAACGATACAAGAGAAGTAAAAACATCGACCTTCGCCTGAACCTACAACGATACAAGAGAAGTAAAAACATCGACCTACGCCCGAACCTACAACGATACAAGAGGAGTAAAAACATCGACCTACGCCTGAACCTACAACGATACAAGAGAAGTCAAAACATCGACCTACGACTGAACCTACAACGATACAAGAGAAGTAAAAACATCGACCTACGCCTGAACCTACAACGATACAAGAGGAGTAAAAACATCGACCTACGCCTGAACCTACAACAATACAAGAGGAGTAAAAACATCGACCTACGCCTGAACCTACAACGATACAAGAGAAGTAAAAACATCGACCTACGCCCGAACCTACAACGATACAAGAGAAGTAAAAACATCGACCTTCGCCCAAACCTACAACGATACAAGAGAAGTAAAAACATCGACCTACGCCTGAACCTACAACGATACAAGAGGAGTAAAAACATCGACCTATGCCTGAACCTACAACGATACAAGAGAAGTAAAAACATCGACCTACGCCTGAACCTACAACGATACAAGAGAAGTAAAAACATCGACCTACGCCCGAACCTACAAGGATACAAGAGGAGTAAAAACATCGACCTACGCCTGAACCTACAACGATACAAGAGGAGTAAAAACATCGACCTACGCCCGAACCTACAACGATACAAGAGAAGTAAAAACATCGACCTACGCCCGAACCTACAACGATACAAGAGGAGTAAAAACATCGACCTACGCCCGAACCTACAACGATACAAGAGGAGTAAAAACATCGACCTACGCCCAAACCTACAACGATACAAGAGAAGTAAAAACATCGACCTTCGCCCGAACCTACAACGATACAAGAGAAGTCAAAACATCGACCTACGCCTGAACCTACAACGATACAAGAGAAGTCAAAACATCGACCTACGCCCGAACCTACAACGATACAAGAGACGTAAAAACATCGACCTACGTCCGAACCTACATCGATACAAGAGGAGTAAAAACATCAACCTACGCCCGAACCTACGACGATACAAGAGAAGTAAATACAAAAACATAGACCTTCGCCTGAACCTACGAGGAAACAGGAGAAGTAAATGCAAAAACATCGACCTACGCTCGAACCTACAACGATACAAGAGGAGTAAAAACATCAACCTATGCCCGAACCCACAACGATACAAGAGGAGTAAAAACATCGACCTTCGCCCGAACCTACGAGGAATACACAAGAAACATCGACTTAAATAATGTTACTTTTTCTAAAGCCCTTTTCTGATCTCAGACACTCGGAATCCCTCTGCTTCACTTTGACCAATGAGATGACCGGCCTGTCAGATCCAATCAGGAGAGAAGGGGGAGGAGCTTGATCCCTTACTTTTAAGTTTGCTCTCGCTCTCATCATATGACACAGGGCTGTGTCTGAACGCTCAGCCTCGTCCATAACCCTAACCTAACGGGAGAAAGTCCAGCTTAGTCTCTTCTTTGTTTTCCCTCTGGCGGCTTCAAACACGACCATGCGTTTGTTAAAGGAACAGGCCACTGAGATCTGTTCTTACCTGAGCTTAGACGAGTTCATGTGTACCTGTCTGGTCTTCACGCGTGTCCTCAGTCACGTAAACAGAGCATGTAATAATACCAGGAGTAGTTCGACATCCGCACTGGTATTATTACGCCTTACAATATAGTCCCCCCTTTTATCCGCTTAGAAAATCCACATTGTTTAATTTTGGGTAATTATACTTTGTAGTGGAACACTTCACGTAACCATATTTACCTTCTTACCCTCCGCCTTAACCGAGCGCAGTTTCTCCAGTTCGGCTCTATCCAAATCTAACAAGTTCTCACCTGGTGCTTACAGCATATTGGTCAAAGTAACGCCTCAAAGCCAAGACTTACAAACAGATCCTTTTCCTTACATTGCTGCCTCGTTGTTGTCACTTTTTCACATTCTTTTTCATCACATATTTGCCAGAGTTTGACACATTTTTTATCAATTTTTTTGTATTATTTTTTGTCACATTTTTTGTTTTTTTTGTCACATTTTTATTATTTTTTGTCACATTTTTATTTTTTGTCACTTTTTTGTTTTTTCGTCACATTTTTATTATTTTTTGTCACATTTTTTTTGTTTTTTGTCACATTTTTTTTTGTTTTTTGTCACATTTTTATTATTTTTTGTCACATTTTTATTTTTTTGTCACATTTTCATTATTTTTGTCACATTTTAATTTTTTGTCACAATTTTATTTTTTGTCATATTTTTTGGTTTTTTTGTTACATTTTTATTATTTTTTGTTACATTTTTATTATTTTTTATCATATTTTATTGTTTTTTGTCACATTTTATTTTTTTTTCTATTTTTTTGTTTTTGTCACAGTTTTATTATCATTATTTTTACATTTTTATTTTTTTGTTGTCATATTTATTTGTTTTTTTGTCACATTTTATATTTTATTTTTTTGATTTTTACACTTTTTCCAATAAGCCTTTACATTTGAGTAAAACCAAACTGGAGAGAAAGTGCTCTGTTCAGGTGGGAGGTCAGAGGTTAAATAGGGAAAACGTGGAAGAGCTCGGTAGCTATAGAGGAGGAGAGGCTAAATGCTAACGCTAACGTGCTGTGTTAACGTGACTGAGGACACGCGTGAAGACCAGACCGGGTACACATGAACTCGTCTAAGCTCAGGGAAGAACAGATCTCAGTATGGAAAAACATTATCAAAGTATTTTTTCAGCACAGTTTATGGCACCTTATCTGTCTGTTTGTCAATGAAACTCTCAACAGTTTGGACCCGGCAGGAGCTGCACAAACACTGGCAGTTCCAGACCTGCCGCCTGTAACAGTCACTGACTCTGGTGGCGTTTCGGACATAGTGCTCGTTACTTTGTCCTCGTCTGGAACGCCAACAGAATCAGTGACTACAGCTTCTACTGTACAAGTGGCTGAACTTTGGGGAGACAGTGGAATATTTTTGGATAAATATCAGTCAGATTTGTTTTATTTGAATGGATTATTGCCTCTTTGACTGAGGGGGGGCGCTATCGATCATTTAACAGCTCAAGCTAAAGGTCAGAGCTATTGTTAGCGACTTTTCACTGTAACTATTTATCTTATTAATGAGAAATGAGCAGCATGTGATTAAAGCAGCTGTTCATCCATTCTGTTGTGTTTAGTTCAAAGACCTCTCTCTCTGTTTCCTCCGACAAAACAGTGAGGACATTCAGACACAGCCGGGGAGAGGCTCTCTGGTCCAATCAGGAGGGGAGGGGGGTGTTTACCAGGAAAATGAAGAAAAATGAGATTTGTGTCCATTTGCACCTAAAATATTACGTTCATTTATTAATTAACATTTCAAACCCTCTCCCAGCGGCTGGAACGTTGACGCATTTTATTTTGTCGGGACAACAGGAAGTGTTTCGTTGCTGTTAGCGGAGCTTTGACATCAATGTCACTGCAGGTTTCTGTTTCGTTTTTACCGGACCGGATTATTTGTTGTTATCTTGCGTAAAAGGCGAGTTTAGACGGAGCGTTTGTGTTTGTGATCGATCATGAGACTGACCCGAGAGAAGACGAGACGCTCGCGCTGATGGGAGGAGTTATTTTGAGGCGTGGGACTGACCTGCACACGGAGCAGCTGGACGTGCTTTGAAGACGCGATGGAGACTTTATTAAAACCCTGGAGGGTCATAAACATTTGTTGTTTGCCCTGTTTCCAAATATCGTCACAGGAGGTTTGAAAAGTGGCTAAATCTGTGTCAAAGTTACGCTGGGATCAGCTCCTCCGCAGCGTCCCCCTCGGCCCGGGTTCAGTTTGTTACTTCCTGCACCTGAGTTTTCATTTACACCAGTATGAGACAAATTCCTAACATGGGGAATATTTCTACCACTATAGTTTCTAATAAAAGCCCCGGCCTGTTTTAGAGACCGGCTTTAATTTGCCTCCGCCAGCCGCGAACCCGGCCCCTGTCGGAGACCCGGCCCCTGTCGGAGACCCGGCCTCTGTTAGACCCGGCCCCTAATGGAATACAGGCCAGTATTAGAGCATTTACGGTACTTTCACATTTCACTCTCACTCTCTCCTCACTTCTTACTCACTTTAAGACTGAATCTGAGACACGACTTTGTGACTTTTCCTTCATAAACAATGCAATGTTACTTATTATTGCTCATGTTAAGTTGATTAAAGCACATTCTGGTTTTGCGTTGTCTCTGTGATCGTCTGTTTTCATCAGAATGACATGTTTAATAGTGAGTTGTATATTGAGAAATGTGCGTGTGCGTCATGTGAGCCGCACTCAGGCCTGGAGCTGCGCTGGCGTTCCTGAAAAACACTGATCAATCTGCACTTGTAAATCACAGGGAGTCAGGAGTGAAGCCACAACAGTCACACACGCACGTGATCAAACAGGACTCATGCTCCAGAAATAATCAGTGTGACCTGACACATTCATCTCATTCTGAACGTCGTCTCCTCTTTCTGAGACAGTCATGTGACCCCAGTTCATCTGAGCCGAGAGGGAGGACGCTGGACTTTGGGGCAGTTTTTGTCTCATGTGGAAAGGTCAAACCGTACAGAGAGATCAAGCAGAGATCAAGTCCACAATTCTGTCACCATTTGGCCTTTTTGTTTCCCTGTTTCGGTTTGTGTTTGTGTTTGTGTCTGTACTCGGTGTTTTATTTTGAAACGTCTTTTTGCGGTTTTGTTTAACCTCTTAACTCCCACCTGAACCGAGAGCATTTTCTACAGTTCAGCTTTACCCAAATCCTGTAGGCCAGTGTAACACCTCATTTTTTTTTGTCATGTTAGTTACATGTTTTCACATTTCAACAACTAGACATGATTTTTTTTTTTATATACATGATTGAAAAGGAGCACGATGAAGACAGCGCTTATGCTAAGTGCCCCTTTCTTCAAATACAAAAGGTAGACAAAAAAAACAAAACATAAATGGTCTGATTCGCAGGTATTATACTTTAAGCCATAAGCTAGAATAAACAACACAGGTACTACTGTTTTTAAAGTTAAAATCTAATATAAAAAGATCTACAAACTCATTTAAATGGATCTTTTTCCTCACGTTTTTGTCCTTTTTTGGTAATTTTTTTGTCACATTTTTTGTAATTTTTTGTAATTTTTTGGTAATTTTTTGTCTTTTTTGACACATTTTTGTCATTTTTTGTATTTTTTTTGTATTTTTTTGTCACTTTTTTCGTCATTTTTTGTCATTTTTATGTAATTTTTTGGTCACATTTTTTGTCATTTTTTCGTCACTTTTTTGTCATTTTTTGTCATTTTTATGTAATTTTTTGGTCACATTTTTTGTCATTTTTTCGTCACTTTTTTCGTCAAAGTTTTCTCACTTTTTTGTCACATTTCCATCATTGTTTTCGTCTCTATTTTCTCACCTTTTTTCCAGAAGCTTTTGGATTGGGGTAAAGCCAAACTGGAGAAAATGTGCGCGGTTCAGGTGGGAGTTAAGGGGTTAACTTCCCTCCTTACCCGCCCTGATGTGCTTCACCCGTGCCCCGTTTCCTCTTGTATTTATGCCCCTGTGTTTCCCTTGTCCTCTGTCGTGTCATTTTAGGTTTTATTTTCCTCGTTCCACCACACCACCATGACAAATTCAACATTTTGATCGCTTTGGACCAACTCAGATGTTGACGGTGTTGTGACGTCGTGTGAAAGTCTCCAGAGAGAGAGCAGGACCTGGTGGATGTTCCCCATGTTCCCGGGGTTAAGTTGAGTCGTTGTACTTGGAAACATCAACTTTTCCTGCAGTGGTTCAATGTAGAGATTTAAATCTTGTTTCCTTCTCATTTTAGTTTTAATCCATCCACTTTCTTCCGCTTTATCCGGGGGGCAGCAGTCTCAGCAGAGATACCCAGACTTCCCGATCCACACACACCTCCTCTAGCTGTTCTGACCCCGAGGCCACACCAGGCCAGCGTGTCCTGGGTCTTCCACGAGCCGACCGGGATGTATCCGGAACAAATGCATTTTAGTTTTAAAGGGGGGTATTCTGCTTTTTTCAGTCCCATAGCACCAGTCTATATCACACTACAATGAGGAGCAAACCTTCTGTTGGTCTGTAAATGCAGTAAATTAGAATAACTGCCTTGTATAAAATGTCTCTCTCAAAATGGCTGTAGTGAATGTCTTGAAATAGGCCTCTGTCTCTTTAACCTCTTAACTTCCGCCTGAACCGAGAGGATCTTTTTCCTCACGTTATCAGATTTTTTTCCATCATTTTGTTGTTGGGTGTTCAACTCATTTTTGTAACTTTTTTGTCATTTTATTGTCAATTTTGTATCAAATTTTTGTCATATTTTTGTCATTTTTTTAATCAAATTTTTGTCATTTTTTTGTCGTTTTTTTATCATTTTTTTTGTCATTTTTTTGTCCAATTTTAATCACATTTTTGTCACATTTTGTAATTTTTTTGTCATTTTATTGTCATGTTTTTATCAAATTTTTGTCATATTTTTGTCATTTTCAAATTTTTGTCATTTTTTTGTCATTTTATTTTTCTCACATTTTTGACATTTTTTCGTCATTTTTTATCACATTTTTGTCACATTTTGTCATTTTTTTGTCAAATTTTTATCAAATTTTTGTCAAATTTTTATCAAATTTTTGCCATTTATTCGTCCATTTTTTTTTTCAATTTCTTGTGACATCTTTGCCGCTTTTTCATCCATTTTTCGTCACTTTCTTGTCAGTGTTTTCTCACTTTTTTCTCACATTTCCATCATTGTTTTCGTCTCAGTTTTGTTGCTATTTCACAGCTTTTTTCCAGAAGCTTTTGGATTGGGGTAAAGCTGGAGAAAATGTGCTCGGTTCAGGTGGGAGTGAAGAGGCTGAGAACCTCTGACCCTTTCAGACACGCCCCCTCCACACGCTGTCTGTGGCATCAGTGGGGAGGGGGTTCTGCTGAGGAGCAGTGGTTGGTTACTCGGCTGGTGACGAAAGCTCGGAGGCGTCTCCAGGAGGTGGGGGCGTTCCTAGGAGGACTCAGGCAAACCTATCCCTAAAATGGCCGCCATCAGAGTTTTTACAGATTACTCAAAAATACGTGAATGTGCCAAGGCAACACTTCAGGCATGTTTTTAATGAGGGAATGACATAATAACATGATGTAAAGCTTGAGAAAGTCGATTTAATGTAAAAAACGGCCTAACTTTCTCCAGGAAGTGACTCCAACATGGCTGTGACTGCTGCTCACTGAGACGTCTCCGAAACATCCCCTGGAGATCAGGCCAGTCCCCAGGTAGTGTCAGTGGAAACATTTCAGTGGAGACTGCACGGAGACTTGGAAAAGTGTCCATGTGGGCTCGGTCTTCAGCGGCTGTGTCTCCAAAGCCTGTCGGATCAAAAAGAGTCATATGGAGTGTCTTTGAGGTCTCCTTGGCGTCCGACAGGTTTTGGAGACATTGCAGGGACGTCACGGAAACGTCTCACAGGTTCAGGACAACAGTGTTCGCGACACAACTGCTTAACCTCTTACCACCCGCCAAAACCAAGTGCATGCTGTGCCATTGTCGTCACTTTTTATTTCCCTTATGTGTTTTTGCCATTTTTTAATTACTTTTTTGCTGGACTTTTGTCATTTTTTTTGCTGAATTTTTGTCATTTCTTTGCTGAATTTTGGTCATTTTTTTGCTGAATTTTTGTCATTTTTTTGCTGAATTTTTGTCTTTTTTTTGCTGAATTTTGGTCATTTTTCTGCTGGATTTTTGTCACTTTTTTGCTGGATTTTTGTCATTTTTCTGCTGGAATTTTGTCACTTTTTTGCTGGATTTTTGTCATTTTTCTGCTGGATTTTTGTCACTTTTTTGCTGGATTTTTGTCTTTTTTCTGCTGGATTTTTGTCACTTTTTTGCTGGATTTTTGTCTTTTTTTCTGCTGGATTTTTGTCTTTTTTTTGCTGGATTTTTTTCATTTCTTTGCTGAATTTTGGTCATTTTTTTGCTGTATTTTTGTCATTTTTTTGCTGGATTTTTGTCTTTTTTTGCTGGATTTTTTTCATTTTTTTGCTGGATTTTGGTCATTTTTTTGCTGGATTTTTGTCATTTTTTTTGCTGGATTTTTGTCATTTTTTTGCTGGATTTTTGTCATTTTTTTGCTGGATTTTTTTCATTTTTTTGCTGGATTTTTTTCATTTTTTTGCTGGATTTTGGTCATTTTTTTGCTGATTTTTTTGTCATTTTTTTGCTGGATTTTTGTCTTTTTTCTGCTGGATTTTTGTCATTTTTTTGCTGGATTTTTTTCATTTTTTTGCTGGATTTTTGTCATTTTTTTGCTGGATTTTTGTCATTTTTTTGCTGGATTTTTTCATTTTTTTGCTGGATTTTTGTCATTTTTTTGCTGGATTTTGGTCATTTTTTTGCTGATTTTTTTGTCATTTTTTTGCTGGATTTTTGTCTTTTTTCTGCTGGATTTTTGTCTTTTTTTTGCTGGATTTTTTTCATTTTTTTGCTGGATTTTTGTCATTTTTTTGCTGGATTTTTGTCATTTTTTTGCTGGATTTTTGTCTTTTTTTTGCTGAATTTTTTTCTTTTTTTTGCTGATTTTTTTGTCATTTTTTTGCTGGATTTTTGTCATTTTTTTGCTGGATTTTTGTCATTTTTTTGCTGGATTTTTGTCATTTTTTTGCTGGATTTTTTCATTTTTTTGCTGGATTTTTGTCATTTTTTTGCTGAATTTTGGTCATTTTTTTGCTGGATTTTTGTCATTTTTCTGCTGCCCTTTTCTCACCTTTTTGTTGACTTTTTGTCATTTTTGTCGCTGTTTTTGGTCACTTTTTAGCGCTTTTTTTGTTGTCTTTACATCCTCATTTTCTTTTTTTCCTCTTTTATCGCTGTTTTGAAGAAGCTTTTAGCTTTGGAGAATTTGGAGAACAGGAGAGAACATGTTCAGGTGGGAGTTAAGAGGTTAAAGGCCCTGAACATGATTTTCAAAATGTGTGTTTTCCCCTTGGAAACATTTGTGAGAAAAAAACCTGTTCATCGAATAATAAAGCTTTTGTATCAGTTTCATGAACTTGGCGGCGAGTTTTTGAACATTTCTCTTGAAGAGACTCAGAGAGGACCTGCCTGTGAATGCCCACGCTGCTGTGTGGCTCGAATCATGTGGGACTTCACCTCAGCCCAAATCTTCACATGGACGAGGAGGGACGAGGACGAGCTATTCCACACACGGAAGCTCGTAGTTTGTTTACAGATCCAACATGACGGCAGCGACGCCATCTTTAAATCACGCTTCAGACCGTGTTCTAAACAGTAACGCTCGAGAGTTTACAGCGGGTTCGTCATACGTGATCAGATACGATTGGCTGTGGCGACTGCAGACACATGAGAGACATTCAGCACCAGGGCTGGACTTCGGGAGTTTTCCCGGTGGGCCGACGTACTTTTGGGCCGGTTGGGCCTGTCAGATCGAGAAAAGGCCCGTTATACCTGACACCGGCCCACAATTAGCGGGAAGAGCCATCAGAATCTCTATCATTACATAGATGCAATTACACAACTCCTCCACTAGAGGGACGTGGTGGCGTTTTCTTGAGTTATGGTTCCCACATAATGAGCAATGGGCCTCTGGGACATAACACTCATGACCCTCACATTGAAAATATAAGAGGAAATAGATTATTGTAACTCCCTCCAGGACCCACACAACCTCAGACCTCTATTTTTATACATTTTAGACAAATGTTTGCAAAGAAGTGCATGCTGGGAGTTGTCAGGTGACTCCGTCTGGCCCCTCGTCGTAAGTGCAGTTTGGAAATCTTGTTTCCATTGAAAGGATTTACAATGTTTGGCCTTTTGGGGACTTTTATTCTCACTAACCCTCTCTGACTCCATTTCATCTTCATCCACAGAGGAACTTCATGAACGGAACACACATTTTAAGATTGTTATGTAATTTTACAAAAGTTCCTTCAAGTTATAAATGAAAAGATTAAAGTGTCGAGTGCTGTGAGGTGTGAGCTTGAGTTCGGCAGAAACAAAATGCAACTATTGTCCTCGATTCGCAGCTTATACTGTTTTAGTTCAAGCCAAGAGCTTATTGTTTTGCTCATCACCTCAGCATTGAATATGACTGTTTTTTTTTTAGGGCCAATCTTGACCCAAAAGTCCCGGGTCAGTCCAGCCCTGTTCAGCACAATAAACGGCTCTGGACGATCGTAAACCACACCTCTCTTACCAGAACATTCACTGGTCCCCAGCGATAGCCGGGGTCGAAAGGGCCCTGCAGGTGAAATGTGCCATAAACTCATCCCTGTGAAGAATTGAGATGCTACAAATATGTTTTGGAAAGTTAAGGGAAGAGTTGGGACAAAAGTAACATTTTAATTGACTGTTTTTCTCTTTTTATTGTCGGTTTTCAAAGAATCAGGTATAGAACCGTTAAGACCGCGTCCACCTCTCGTAGACCATGTGGAGACTCAGACCGAGACTCGCCTTATCTCCAGGGGATGTATCAGAGACTCTACACTAGTCTCCAGGCCGCCAGTGTCTGCAACTCTCCTCTGGTGGTTCTTCATTCACAAATACTGACGCACAGAATCCCCCCGACAACACTCTGCAATCCAAATATGGTCACTTCCTTTGTGGGAGACCGACGGGGATACACAGGGCGCATGTGCAGACATTGACCCCTTAACTCCCACCTGAACCGAGCACATTTTCTCCAGTTTGGCTTTACCCCAATCCAAAAGCTTCTGGGGAAAAGGTGGGAAAAAAGCAACAAAACTGAGACGAAAACCATGATGGAAATGGGACAAAAAAGTGACGAAAAAATGGACAAAAAAGTGACGAAAAATGGATGAAAAAGTGACAAAAATGTCACAAGAAATTGACAAAATTGACAAAAATGTGACAAAAATATGACAAAAAATGTGATAAAAAATAACAAAAAAATGACAAAAATGTGACAGAAAAATGAAAAAAATTGACAAAAATGTGATAAAAATTTTAGAAAAAATGACAAAAATGTGACAAAAATGTGATAAAAAATAACAAAAAAATGACAAAAATGTGATAAAAATGTGACAGAAAAATGACAAAAATTTGACAAAAATGAGCAAAGGTGTGATAAAAAATTACAAAAAAATGACAAAAATGTGACAAAAATTTGACAAAAATGTGATAAAAAATAACAAAAAAATGACAAAAATTTGACAAAAATGTGATAAAAAATAACAAAAAAATGACAAAAATTTGACAAAAATTTGACAAAAATGTGATAAAAAATAACAAAAAAAATGACCAAAAAATGACAAAAATGTGATAAAAATGTGATAAAAATGTGACAGAAAAATGTGACAAAAATGTGACAGAAAAATGACAAAAATGTTACAAAAATGTGACAAAAAATGACAAAAAAGTTACAAAAATGAGTTGAATACCCAACAAAAAAATGATGGAAAAAAAATCTGATGACGTGAGGAAAAAGATCCTCTCGGTTCAGGCGGGAGTTAAGAGGTTCACAACATCTGACCTTTAGTCGCTCCTTAAGACTCCACACTCACATTTAGAAGTTGTTGTTTTTTCAGTATCTAACTCCTGCCTGATGAGCTTTGAACAAACAATGCAGTCTTCTTCCCATTTCTGTCAGTAATCCACAGCTAAAGTTCACCTGCAGCCTCTCGTACGGCCCCACAGCCCACACTGGTCACATTAGAGCTCTCCTGCAGCCTCTCGTATGGCCCCACAGCCCACACTGGTCACATTAGAGCTCTCCTGCAGCCTCTCGTACGGCCCCACAGCCCACACTGGTCACATTAGAGCTCTCCTGCAGCCTCTCGTACGGCCCCACACCCCACACTGGTCACATTAGAGCTCTCCGTGTGACTGTGCGTGACCCGCTCTGACCTTTTCCTTCTCGGCGTTCGAAGAATAAACTCTCATGTGACTCTTTAACCAATTCAGCGTAAATGTCAGCGTCCGTCTGTGCAGTTATCTGACATCAGCTCCAGTCACGCTTCAGTCACAGAGTCTCTGAACAACAGCAGCCAAAGCAACCTGACCCTGAGGGCGAGACGCTGCAGGTGGACAGGAGGCACTCGGAGACATCCGTGTGGAGCCTGGACGAGCTTCAATCCTAGTTTTGTTCGACCTCAGCGCAGCCTTTGACACAATCGACCACGATATTCTCCTGCAGAGGTTAGAATGTGACGTAGGCATCAGGGGAGCAGCCCTCTCCTGGTTTCAATCTTACTTATCTGACAGGCAACAACAGGGGCGGACTGGCCACATGTCCATTCTGGAAGAGCACAGAAGGGCCACCGGTCCCGCCTCAACCGAGCTTTACCCAAATCTAAAAGCTAAAAAGAAAAGCATCAAAATAGCGAGAAAAAGAGGGAAAAAGTCAACAAAAACACGGACAAAAAAAAAACTACACGACAAAAAATGGTAGAAAAAATGATTCAAAAAACCAAACAAAAATGACAAAAATGTGACAAAAAAATGTGACAAAAAAATGTGACAAAAAATGACTAAAAAATGACTAAAAAATGACAAAAAATGACAAAAAAATGACAAAAAAATGACAAAAAAATGACAAAAAACGACAAAAAAATGACAAAAAAATGACAAAAAAATGACAAAAAACGACAAAAATGTGACAAAAATGTGACCAAAAAATGACCCTAAAAATGACAAAAATGTGACAAAAAAATGTGACAAAAAATGACAAAATAAATGACAAAAAATGACAAAAAAAATGACAAAAAAATGACAAGAAATGACTAAAAAATGACTAAAAAATGACAAAAAACGACAAAAATGTGACAAAAATGTGACCAAAAATGTGACCAAAAAAATGACAAAAAATGACAAAAAATGACAAAAATGTGTCAAAAAAATGACAAAAAATGACAAAAAAATTACAAAAATGTGACCAAAAAAATGACAAAAAATGACAAAAAATGACAAAAATGTGTCAAAAAAATGACAAAAAATGACAAAAAAATTACAAAAATGTGACAAAAAATGACAAAAATTTGACATACAAAACCATTAAACTTAAACTTAATTAGATCTGTAAAAACCTTCTAAATGTTGTTCAGTGTGAGTCTGGGAAGTGTGGAGTCACTAAAGGTCAGATGTTGCGTCCTGTGTATAAACCTCCATCTTTAACCGCTGCCGTCTCCCACAGGAAATGACCATATTTGGATCACAGCGTCATCTCGGTCACAGCCTTTCCTGCTACACATGGACACCAAACTGTCAACATAATCTGTACATTAACTATCTGCACATGTTTAAGATTCCAGAGTTTCCGATCAGCCAAAATTTTGCTGAGCTCCTACATTTGAAAATACAGACTCAGACTTTCTTGTAATTGTAATGTTGGTTCGGGGCATCAGTGGAGGATCTTTCAGAGTCTGGTCCAGTTTCTGTCTGAGCCTTTTTGGAAAGAAATGCAAAATGTACAAATGTGTTTTTAATGTAGTGAAGAAACCCTTTCTTGTTGTGTTTTCGTTGTTGTGTTTTTTTTGGATGCTTTTCTTTTCACCCCTTAACTCCCACCTGAACGGATCCCATTTTCTCCAGTTTGGCTTTACCCTAATCAAAAAGCTTCTTGGGAAAAAACATCAATAGAGCCACAAAAAATAAGAAGAAAGCAAGGATGTAAACGCAACAAAAATGTGACAAAAATGTGACAAAAATTCAACAAAAACTCAACAAAAATGTGACAAAAATGTGACAAAAATTCAACAAAAATGTGACAAAAATTCAACAAAAATGTGACAAAAATTCAACAAAAATGTGACAAAAATTCAACAAAAATGTGACAAAAATTCAACAAAAAAGTGACAAAAATTCAACAAAAACTCAACAAAAATGTGACAAAAATTCAACGAAAAAGTGACAGAAATTCAACAAAAATTCAACAAAAATGTGACAAAAATTCAACAAAAAAATTGACAAAATTCAACAAAAATGTGACAAAAATTCAAAAAAAAGTGACAAAAAATCAACAAAAAATCAACAAAAAATCAACAAAAAATCAACAAAAAATCAACAAAAAATCAACAAAAAATTAACGAAAATGTGACAAAAATTCAACAAAAATGTGACAAAAATTCAACTAAAATGTCACAAAAAAGGAAAAAAAGGAAAAAAAAAACATACAAAAGGTGACACTACACAGCAACAGCGCGAGGAAAAAGATCAGTTTTGTGGGTCTTAGCTTTCAAATGAGGTGTTACACAGCCCAAAGAGGACAGACTGCATTTGGTTTAGGCGGGTGGTAAGAGGTTAAGCTTTTAGATTTGGGTAAAGCTCAGTTAAAGTCTGGAAGTCTAAATGTTTTGCAATTTTTTCAATATGTGCAAAATCGACCTCCTGGTTTTGTAAAGTTTTCACAGGTTACACTTCCCGGAAATCTGCAGCGAATCAGAGTCTGTGTTGACCAATGAGACGAGCCTTTCCTGTGAACCGGCTTGGCAGGTCCAATCAGGAGGGAGGGGGAGGGGCTTGATGGTTGACCTTTGAAAATTCTGTTCCTGCTCCTTCTCATTTTGCAAACAAAGAAGGGCTTTCTGGTCCAAGACGGGAGGAATTTACTTAAAAATGTCACTTTCCTCACTTTGTAAACGTACAGACTATCACTTTAAGGCAGGGGGTAAGAGATTAACCTCTTAACTCCCGCCTGAACCGAGAGGATCTTTTTCCTCACGTCATCAGATTTTTTTTTTTCCATCATTTTTTTGTTGGGTATTCGACTCATTCTTGTAACTTTTTTGTCATTTTTTGTCAAATTTTGTCATTTTTTATCACATTTTTGTCTTTTTTTTTGGTCAATTTTTTGTCATTTTTTTTCGTCAATTTTTAATCACATTTTTGTTATTTTTTTGTCACATTTTTATCACATTTTTGTTCTTTTTTCCATCGATTTTTTATCACATTTTTGTCAGATTTTTGTCATTTTTTTGTCTCATTTTTATCACATTTTTGTCACATTTCTGTCATTTTTTTGTCACATTTTTATCACATTTTTGTTATTTTTTTGTCACATTTTTATCACATTTTTATCACATTTTTGTCATTTTTTTTGTCAATTTTTTGTTATTTTTTCGTGAATTTTTTATCACATTTTTGTCATTTTTTTCGTCAATTTTCTGTCACATTTTTGTCATTTTGTCGTCAGTTTTTTATCAAATTTTGTCATTTTTTTGTCACATTTTTTGTCACATTTTTATCACATTTTTGTCCTTTTTTCCATCAATTTTTATCACATTTTTGTCACATTTTTGTCACATTTTTATCACATTTTTATCACATTTTTATCACATTTTTGTCACATTTTGTCACATTTTTGTCATTTTTTTTGTTATTTTTTGTCAAATTTTTGTTAATTTTTCGTCAATTTTTTAAATTAAATTTTTGTCACATTTTGTCAAATTTTTGTCATTTTTTCGTCAATTTCTTATCAATTTCTTGTGACATTTTTGTGCAATTTTTGCCACTTTTTCATCACTTTTTCATCACTTTTTATCAATGTTTTCTCCCTTTTTTGTCACATTTCCATCATTGTTTTCGTCTCAGTTCTGTTGCTATTTTCTCACCTTTCTTCCAGAAGCTTTTGGATTGGGGTAAAGCCAAACTGGAGAAAATGTGCTCAGTTCAGGCGGGAGTTAAGGGGTTAAGGAGAAAATGGAAGGGCCCGGTGGGTGGCCCCAGAGCCAGTGGCCCATCTGTGCTCTTCCAGAATGTGACATGTGGCCTGTTGTACATGTTTTGAGAGGCTTCACGCGGTCGGGGAGTCGAACCCGAGACCCCCTCAGTGGTTCACTCACTTGTCGGAGAGCTGCCCGAAGATCACGGCCCCCACGGTCACCCCCAGGAAGAAATACGTGGCCAGCAGATGGTTCAGCCTCCGGTTCTCACACACCAGGTCCCACTGGAGAGGAGGAGGCGAGGAGTCAGGCACTATGTTACTCTATGTTTTTATATAAGACATTAAAGAGTAAAAACTAAACACTGAGGAGAGGAGGAGTCAGGCACTATGTTACTTTATGTTTTTATATAAGACATTAAAGAGTAAAAACTAAACACTGAGGAGAGGAGGAGTCAGGCACTATGTTACTCTATGTTTTTATATAAGACATTAAAGAGTAAAAACTAAACACTGAGGAGAGGAGGAGTCAGGCACTATGTTACTCTATGTTTTTATTTATGTTTTTATATAGAAACAAGACATTAAAGAGTAAAAACTAAACCCTGAGGAGAGGAGGAGTCAGGCACTATGTTACTCTATGTTTTTATATAAGACATTAAAGAGTAAAAACTAAACACTGAGGAGTCGAGGAGTCAGGCACTATGTTACTCTATGTTTTTATTTATGTTTTTATATAGAAACAAGACATTAAAGAGTAAAAACTAAACCCTGAGGAGTCGAGGAGTCAGGCACTATGTTACTCTATGTTTTTATATAAGACATTAAAGAGTAAAAACTAAACACTGAGGAGTCGAGGAGTCAGGCACTATGTTACTCTATGTTTTTATTTATGTTTTTATATAGAAACAAGACATTAAAGTGTAAAAACTAAACACTGAGGAGAGGAGGAGTCAGGCACTATGTTACTTTATGTTTTTATATAAGACATTAAAGAGTAAAAACTAAACACTGAGGAGAGGAGGAGTCAGGCACTATGTTACTCTATGTTTTTATATAAGACATTAAAGAGTAAAAACTAAACACTGAGGAGAGGAGGAGTCAGGCACTATGTTACTCTATGTTTTTATTTATGTTTTTATATAGAAACAAGACATTAAAGAGTAAAAACTAAACCCTGAGGAGAGGAGGAGTCAGGCACTATGTTACTCTATGTTTTTATATAAGACATTAAAGAGTAAAAACTAAACACTGAGGAGTCGAGGAGTCAGGCACTATGTTACTCTATGTTTTTATTTATGTTTTTATATAGAAACAAGACATTAAAGAGTAAAAACTAAACCCTGAGGAGTCGAGGAGTCAGGCACTATGTTACTCTATGTTTTTATATAAGACATTAAAGAGTAAAAACTAAACACTGAGGAGTCGAGGAGTCAGGCACTATGTTACTCTATGTTTTTATTTATGTTTTTATATAGAAACAAGACATTAAAGTGTAAAAACTAAACACTGAGGAGAGGAGGAGTCAGGCACTATGTTACTCTATGTTTTTTTAATTTTTGTAATTTTTGTGTAATTTTTTTGTAATTTTTTTGTAATTTTTTTGTCATATTTTCTGTCATTTTTCTGTCAATTTTTTGTCCATTTTTTGTCAATTTTTTGTCATTTTTTTGTCATTTTCTGTCATATTTTATGTCATTTTCTGTCATATTTTTGTCATTTTCTGTCATATTTTTGTCATTTTCTGTCATATTTTTGTAATTTTCTGTCATATTTTTGTCATTTTCTGTCATATTTTATGTCATTTTCTGTCATATTTTTGTCATTTTCTGTCATATTTTTGTCATTTTCTGTCATATTTTTGTCATTTTCTGTCATATTTTATGTCATTTTCTGTCATATTTTTGTCATTTTCTGTCATATTTTTGTCATTTTCTGTCATATTTTTGTCATTTTCTGTCATATTTTCTGTCATTTTCTGTCATATTTTTGTCATTTTTTTGTCAATTTTCTGTCATTTTCTGTCATATTTTTTTGTCATTTTCTGTCATATTTTTGTCATTTTTTCGTCAATTTTTTATCACATTTTTGTCATTTTCTTGTGACATTTTTGCAACTTTTTCATAAATTTTTCATCACTTTTTATCAATGTCTTTATGTTTTTATACAGAAACAAGACATTAAAGAGTAAAAACTAAACACTGAGGAGAGGGAGGAGTCAGGCACTATGTTACTCTATGTTTTTATATAGAAACAAGACATTAAAGAGTAAAAACTAAACACTGAGGAGAGGAGGAGTCAGGCACTATGTTACTCTATGTTTTTATATAAGACATTAAAGTGTAAAACTAAACACTGAGGAGAGGAGGAGTCAGGCACTATGTTACTCTATGTTTTTATATAGTTTTTATAACTAATTATTAGTGAAAAAATCTGAGAGAGAAAAAGTCCCCTTGTTGTAAATCAGGAGGAATCAGATCTGTAAAAATCCCCGTTAGGTTCTGAGTCTTGTGACCATTAAGACCATTTTACTTTTCATGTATTTATTATAATTTCTGTCACATTAATTGCTATAATTTCTGTAAATCTGTCATCGGCCGAGAGACGACGGAGGAAATAAGTCAGTGCTTCACAGTTGCATAAAATGAAAGAAAGCAGACATGTCGGAGATCTAGTAGGAGCTACTATATTTGTAATATGTACATTTTACTATATTTATCCCCAATCTGGATTAGAGAGTGTTGTCGGGGGGATTCCGTGCTAAATGAGGGTGAAACACAGCAGATGTTGGAGGGATTTCAGACAAAATACTAAGTCGACAAAACGTGGTAAAGTGGTTTTAGTCTGAAAGCTCATAAACTACGTCTAACATTCACAGTGAGTGAAGACACAGCGGGAACGGCAAGTTTATTTATATCATTTTATAGACAAGACAACTCTATGTGGCTGGAAAATGGAAAGACCGTGTTGGATTAAATTTTTAAATCTATTCCAAACTTTTCCAAACTTTCTCCCACAAAGGAAATGAGCATATTTGGATTACAGCGTCATCTCGGTCACAGCCTTTCGTGTCAGTGTTTGTGAATGAATAATCGTGGGAAAGACCAGGGAGCCACACAGACATGCTGGAGGAAATGTTTTTCCAAAATGTTTACATTTTTTCCCAAATTTTCCATTTTTTCCTCCAATTTTTTGAAAACGTAAAAAGAGAAAATTTCAAAAAATTTCATAAATGTTCCAAATTTTTCAAATTTTTTTCCCCCAAAGTTTTCTTCTTTTTTTTTTTTTTTTTGAAATGTTCATTTTCTTTTTAATTCAAATAATTTTCCATTTTTTTTCTGCAAATTTTCAGGAATTTTTGAAAACGTAGAAAGAGAAATACTTTTTTTTTTTTAATTCAAGACTGTTCCTTTTTTTTTTTTTTTTTTTAAATCTAAATGTATATATTTTTTTACTTTTCCAAACTGTGACAAAATTTTCAAACCTTTTCTAAAATTTTCCCAAAATGTAAAAAACAGTCCAAGGAAATGAGCATATTTGGATTACAGCGTCATCTCGGTCACAGCCTTTTCCTGCTACACGTGTATACCGAGCATATTTGTGAATGAATAAGCGCGGGAAAGCCCAGGGAGCGACATAGACATGTTGGAGGAAATGTTTTTCCAAAATGTTTCAATTTTTTCCAAATTTTTCCATTTTTTTCCCCAATTTTTTTGAAAAGATAAGGAAATAAAATTTAAAAAAATGTCCAAAATGTTCCAAATTTTTCAATTTCATATTTTTCCCGCAAATTTTAATTTTTTTTAAACGTAAAAAAAAGAACATTTCTAAAATGTTCCAAATTTTTCAAGTTTTATTTTTTTTCCCCAAAATGTTCATTTTTTTTTTAATTCAAATTATTTTCCATTTTTTTTCTGCAAATTTTACGGATTTTTTTAAAAAGTAAAAAAATAAATATTTAAAAAAAAAATCCAAATTGTTCCTTTTTTTTCACATTTTTCCTTTAAAAATATTTTAAAAATCTAAATTTATTTTGTTTTTTTTTTTACTTTTCCAAACTGTTACAAAATGTTCAAACATAGTCTAAAATGTTTCCAAAATGTAAAAAACAGTCCAAGGACATGAGCATATTTGGATTACACAGCCTTTTCCTGCTACACGTGTATACCGAGCGTATTTGTGAATGAATAATGGTGGGAAAGCCCATGGCGGCTCCATTACCTCGGTGGCGGTGGTGGACAGGACGTCGGTCTGGTTGTAGACCCAGCCGTGTGGACAGGACACGGTGGAATTGTCCGGTCCGCTGATCTCACACACGCCGGGGGAAACGGTCCTTCGAGCCGGCGTCAGGTCCGGGACGTCGTAGTCCAAGTCCCCGCCGGGCCCCGGGGCGCAGCGGTGATCGGGAACCGCCGAGATGAAGTTGTGGAGCAGGAAGTGGAGCGCCAGAGTGAGACGTGGGAGACACAGCATGGACAGAACCAGGAACTGGAACCGGTGGAACCCGCCCACGTCGTCCAGGAGCTCCTCGAAGCGCATTCTTACCACAGATGTGCAAAAGGACTCTTCACACACGGCTTTGGCTCAAGGTTAGGTTAATTCTGGACTCGCTTCATGAAATTTATAATAATATTTGGTCAAATTTGGACAAACCTAAGCAGTTTTAGCAGAAAGTTTATATATTTTTAATATATTCAAAAAAATCTGAATTCAGGAAATATTTAAATTAGAAATTGAAACTAATGAAATTGGAAAAAAATATTTTCAATTTTTCCGAAATATTTGGACGAAAGTCAAATGAACTGAAGTCGAACTGAAACAAAAGACAAAAAAAGAGATTTGGCTTAAATGTAGGCCATATGTTGAACACACGGCACTTTCTGTCAAACATGAAGCATTTCTGCAGATTTAAGTAGATCTTTGTGATGAGAAAAGATGAGGCAGGAGCTGCGGAGCGTCAGGGCAACACGTTTCTCAGATCCATCATCTGTCAGTCCTGTGTCAGCGCCCGTGTTTACAGCACTTCATTTCCCACAATCCCTTTGGCCTTTGTAGTTCAGGCAGCCGAGCGAGGCGGAGAAAAGACACTTCGCTCGCCGACCCAAGGCGCTCCAGCCGCCTCGGTCTCACGAGAACACGGCCTCACTCATCTTTTCGATTCTCTCAATGGCTTTCAGCGACCGTTGACAATTTTTAGTTTGGTTCTACGTCACTTCCGGTCTCCATGGCCGATGCGGAAGTGATTTTTTTTCCAAATTAAAAAGGTCTTTTTTTTGCCAGATTTAGGGAATTTTTTTAACGCAAATCTTGAATGTAATTGTGTAAACTACGTATCTGTGAAAATGTCGTCTAATGTGTCACATGCACTTTCAGGCAGGCGCACTGACACAAAATGACCAGAAATCAATCCAGGCACTGCAAAAAGATCAGTATAAACATCTCAATTTGAGCACAATAATCCAAATTTGAGTTGTTTTGACTAGTTAAGAAGTTTATGAAGATTATTTCACTTGTTCTGAGATGTTTCTGACTCGTTTCGATACATTTCGTCCTTATTTCAGGTCATTTTCTTTGCCAATGGGGTAAGAAAATTGGTCTTATCTCATTGGCAATTTTACTTTCTTAATTCAAGCGAGATTTACCCTAGAACTGGTCTGAAATGTCCTCAAACAAGCAAAGCAAACTGGGTCCGATCAGGAAAAGTGTCTAAATGAGTGAAAACCGCTCAAAACAAGAAACATTTCCTCAATTCAGGTCATTTAAGACAATGCTTGATATTTACTTTTTGTAGTGTGAAACTATTAATCATGAATAAAGCAGAGGTGGATGATTCTCAGTGACATTTACTCAAGTCTGTGCTTAAGTAGCGTTTTGAAGTAGCTTCTCTTCTTAAAATGTTACAACATGTAAGTGACAAATAGACGCAGATCGTCAAATTTTCTTTATAAACATCACAAATTCCAACATTTAACATTTTCTTCAAGTACTTTTCTACTTTTCCTTGAGTAACTGTTTGGGTCATCACTTTTTGAGTAACCCCTCTTAACCCCCGCCTTAACCAAGCACATTATCTCCAATTCAGCTTTACCCAAATCTAAAGGCTTCACACATGTAGGCCGGTGTAAAGCATCCTCTGAGCTCCGTCCTGGTTTTTGTGGCTTCATCACAGTTTTGTTTCACTACAAAGCGAAACGCAACAAAGCCACAAAAACGTGACAAAAATGCAACAGTAAAACGACTTTACAACAAGAGCTCGGAAAAAGAAGAGTTTTGTAGGTCTTAGCTTTCAAATGAGGCGCCACACTGGCCCACATGTATAAGCTCTACAGTTAAAGTGAGGGTTAAAAGCAGATAAAAAGTCATGTGCAGCTAAAAAGAACTGTTTTCAGCCTGGATTTGAACTTTCTCAGAGTTTTGTTTACTTCTACTAGACTAGTACTCTTACTACTACACACAGTATTCATTATTATGCAGTAAATCCTCCTGGTCTTACCTGCTCTGGTCTCTGCTCTGGTCTGGTCTCAGTCTGAGCCTCTTCACTGGAACACGGGACGACTCTCTCTCTCCCCCCTCTCTCTCCCCCCTTTCTCTCTGACTCTTCCCTCCCTCTCTCTCTCTCTTCTTTCTCCATAGTAATTTTTAAAAACATCAGATTCTGTTCAAAAAAGCCAGAACCAAACAATGAGCAGCAAACATTAACAATCAGGATCAGTTTATGGAGAAGGAAACATGACACAATCTGAATGGAGGCTCTGAAATGTACGTACAGTGAAAAGCTTTGAGCAACAATGGAGTAAATTGGATTAAGAACTCAAACAACGTCAAACGTTGCACCAGTTTAGTGATGTCACGACTCTAAAGTTCATGATTAATGTTGTGTGGGACTGAAGATGGAAAGTGGCTCATGGCTACAATCCGGAGTGTGTTCATTAAAGCAGTACTAAGTAACTCTTCCCCCTAGAGGCCATAAGCGCAACTGCAGGTGTCGTAGCAAGTTACAATTTTTTTACTTATTAATTGTCTTGGAGAGTAAATACTACGCTGACAGGAAAGGTGAAAGGACAAACTTTTCACTCAAACTTTGCTGTAAATACTGATTAAAGTGACGCTAGCCCACAGTTAGCTTTGCCCATTAGCCTGTTAGCTTCTTCTTCGTGATTCCATTAGTGTGTATTGGTGACTCCGGACCGGTGGCAGTCGAGTTGCAAACATGGTTTTCTGTCCAGAGACACCAGGGGGCGATGAAAGACCCTCCAATCATCCCATAAACACTTGTTTTACCCCCACAGGGACGACGGGGAGGATTTATTAAGGTAAACAAGTTTGCATTAACATATCCTGATCAAATGAAGAGTTCTGAATGCAGCTGCTGAAGGTCAAGGTTAAAGGTACACTTTATGGTTCCCATAGAGAAATCAATCAATCAATCAATGTTTTTGTAAAGCCCAATATCACAACAGGAGTTTCCTCACCGCTGCACTAAGTATTAAGGCACACTCTAAAAAGACATCCATGGACTCTGTTGCAATGACTTTAATTATTGTGTTAACGGAAGTAGAAAATGTGCATTGTTTGTTACAGCTCAAATTTATGTGCTTTAGTTGTGATTTTAATCTTTAGTTTCACTCAAAAACTCAAGATGTTGAATTAGGTTAAAATATACCCTTGTTCAGAGGGACATTTTCTCATTAAAACAACTATAGTGAAAATCTAGTTGCACTGACGCAAAAAAGCACTCCCACAACTCCATTTTTTGGGTTGGCACCTGGCTCCCCCCACTGGACACGTCTGGGCAAGTTCAAAACAGGGCACATGGCTGCACTGGCCTTGACCTGTCTGGCTTCTTCACAAAGGGGGAAAAAACATAGTTAAGCTACATTTTTAAGGTACGTATCCATTATTTAACACAAAAAATAGTTTTGAACTGGTGATATGAGCAGCACGCATATTGAGTTAGTCGGTGTACCATTAAAACGTGTGCAACTGCAGAATTCATTTGAGACTTGTTCATCAGTCTCTGTTGCTTATTAAAAGCATTTTTTTCTCTCTTTGCTCAAAAAGATTTTGTTGGCCTGTCTTAGTAAGGAAACCAATGCTGTGTGTAACATTCTGCAATAACAGTTTTTCAAAATGGACTGGATCTGCAAAGTCTGCTGTGAAAGCCTGCACTATTCAATCCATCACAGGTCATTCATTTTTATTTTTTCACTTTTCTTAACACATTTGTATATACACTGCTCACAAAAACTTAGGGCACACTCAAAAAACACAATGTAACTCCAAGTCAGTCAAATTTCTGGGATATCAGACTGTCCAGTGAGGAAGCCACGCTTATTGTGAATCAATTTCACTTGATGTTGTGGAAATTAAACAGACAACAGGTGGAAATGAGAGGCAATTAGCAAGATCACTCCAAAAGAGGAATGTTTTTGCAGGTGGTGACCACAGACCATTTCCCTGTCTTCATCCTTTGGACCGTATTTTTGGAACACTTTTGCATTTGTCCAGTGTTCTCACCACTAGAGGGATCATGAGGAGCATCTACAACCCACAGAAGCTGCTCAGGGAGTGATGCTCATCCAAAATGGCACGTCCAGTCGTGCTGTGGCAAGAAGGTTTGCTGTGTCTCCCAGCGCAGTGTCCAGAGCATGGAGGAGATACCAGGAGACAGGCCAGTCCACCAGGAGACCTGGGGGGGCGACCGAGGTCAACAACCCAGCAGCAGGACCGCTATCTGCTCATTTGTGCACGGAGACACAGGAGAAGCACTGCCCGAGCCCTACAAAATGACCTCCAGAGGGCCACAAATGTGCATGTTGGTCCTCAAACGGTCAGAAACCGACTCCATGTGGGGGGTATGAGGGTGGTATGAGGGCCCGACGTCCACAAGTTGAGAGTCGCACTTTTTCTGTCAACTTGGGCCCTTGTAGCTCAAGGGTGGCCCCTCTTAGCTGTGGAGTGCCCCAAGGCTCTATTAAAGGCCCTTTATTGTTTTCTCTGTATTTGCTGCCCCTAGGGTCCATTTTCCAAAAACACAATATTTCATTTCACTGTTTTGCCGATGATGTCCAAGTGCCATTAAAACCTAATACAGATAGCGCCCATGCCCTGGTAAATTGCCTCCAGGAAGTCAAACAGTGGTTGGCTCTAAACTTTGTAAAGCTTAATGAATCTAAAACCGAGGTTGTAATGTTTGGAAATGCTTTTGATCCTTCTCTTTTAGGCCCTCTGAGTTACCACTGTCACCGAGCAGTCAGAAATCTGGGTGTGATTTTTGACAGCTCCTTCAAGTTGGATCAGCAGATCAGTTCGGTTGTTAAAGTTGTTTTTTACCAGTTGCGCCTTCTGAGCAAAGTAAAACCCTACCTACCACATGCGGACCTAGAGCGTGTAGTCCATGCCCTTATCTCGTGCCGGTTGGACTACTGTAATTCTTTGTACTATGGATTGTCCCAGGCCTCCATCCATCGCCTGCAGCTGGTCCAAAATGCCGCTGCACGATTACTCACTGGCTCAAGGAAATATGAGCATATAACTCCTGTTCTGGCCTCTTTGCACTGGCTCCCAGTGAGCTACAGGATCCAGTTCAAGATCCTCCTGATGGTTTTTAAGTGTTTAAATGGAATGGCCCCGTCTTACCTTTCAGAGCTTCTGCCTGTTTATGTCCCAAAGAGGACAACGCGGTCAGCAGATCAAATGCTGCTAGTTGTTCCGCGATCTCGGATGAAAACTAGGGGTGACCGAGCTTTTGCTGTGGCAGCGCCCACACTGTGGAACAGTCTTCCCTTGAGCGTTAAAACAACTGTTTTTAAATCTATTTTGAAGACCCATCTGTTTGCACTGGCCTTCAACACAAGCTGAGCTGATTTTCTTTGGTGGTTATTGATTGACTGCGGAATTCTTCCGCAGTCAATTATTGGTTTTCATGTTCTTTATTATTATTCCTCTTCCATCTTTTTCCCGATTTTCTAGAGCTTTCAGCACCTTCATGCTTTGTGCAATTTATGCAAGTTATGCATCAAAATGTTCTGCATGTTGAGGAGAAGGGTGCTATTACTTTTGGGACTTCTGCAACTTACGGTTTTTCCGCAATCGGCCGAAATGTCTGAGATTTTTCCCATTGACTTATAATGGGGCTGCCGCAAATCCTTGCACTTTTTTCTGCATTTTATGCAATTTCTGCACTTTGTGCATGTTCAGCTTCTGCAACTTGTGGGTTTTGAGAAAAAATTGGCCTTTTGCAGATTTCCAGTTTTTTTATACGAGAGTTTGAAATTTTTGCATTGGTGTGTATGTGGGGAATCCAGCCAATGGGGAGACTCCAGGCCTTTCAGCCATTTGTGCAGCTTCTGCCAATCAAGCACTGAGGCCATTTCAACAGTTTGACCAGTTTATGGAATATAAAAGTTTATGCAATATTAACAATTTATGCAAATTAACCACTTTATGCATTTTAAAGCGTTTATGCAACTTAAGAGTTTATGCCTTTTAGGATTTATGAATTTTAAAGAGTTTATGCAATTTACATAATTTATGCAAATTAACCCATTCATGCATTTTACCACTTTATGCAGTTTATGCAACATGACATTTTATGCATTTTACCAGTTTATGCAAATTTGATTATGCAAATTAAGCAATTTATGCAATTTGAACAGTTTATGCAATTCGCTTCCCGCAATTCCGCAGTCAATCGCAATGGCGCAGCCATTGCATTTCTAGTTATTATTCCTCTTCCATCTTTTTCCCAATTTTCTAGAGCTTTCAGCACCTTCATGCTTTGTGCAATTTATGCAAGTTATGCATCAAAATGTTCCGCATGTTGAGGAGAAGGGTGCTATTACTTTTGGGACTTCTGCAACTTACGGTTTTTCCGCAATTGGCCGAAATGTCGGAGATTTTTCCCATTGACTTATAATGGGGCTGCCGCAAATCCATGCTTTTCTGCACTTTTTTCTGCATTTTCTGCAATTTCTGCACTTTGTGCATGTTCAGCTTATGCAACTTGTGGGTTTTGAGAAAAAAATGGCCTTCTGCAGATTTCCAGTTTTTTTATACGAGAGTTTGAAATTTTTGCATTGGTGTGTATGTGGACCTGTCGCATTAGTGTGTATGTGGTGAATCCAGCCAATGGGGAGACTCCAGGACTTTCAGCCATTTGTGCAGCTTCTGCCAATCAAGCACTGAGGCCATTTCAACAGTTTGACCAGTTTATGGAATATAAAAGTTTATGCAACATTAATAATTTATGCAAATTAACCACTTTATGGGATTTAACCAGTTTATGCATTTTAAAGCGTTTATGCAGCTTAAGAGTTTATGCCATTTAGGATTTATGAATTTTAAAGAGTTTATGCAATTTACATAATTTATGCAAATCAACCCATTCATGCATTTTACCACTTTATGCAGTTTATACAGTTTATGCAACATGACATTTGATGCATTTTACCAGTTTATGCAAAACCGATTATGCAAATTAACCAATTTATGCAATTTGAACAGTTTATGCCATTTCTGCATTCGCTTCCTGCAATTCCGCAGTCAATCGCAATGGCGCAGCCATTGCATTTCTAGTTATTATTGCTATTGTTTGTTATGTAATGTATTTTAACTTTGTTGTAACTTTGTGTTGCCTGTGTACAGCACTTTGGGCGGCGATAGCTGTTGTAAATGTGCTTTATAAATAAATTTGACCTTAACCTTTACAAGTTGGGCCGGTGCTTACTGCCCAACACCGTGCAGCCCGATTGGCATTTGCCCGAGAACACAGCGATTGGCAGATTGGCCGATGGTGCCCTGTGCTCTTCACGGATGAGAGCAGGTTCACCCTGAGCACATGTGACAGACGTGACAGAGTCTGGAGACGCCCTGGAGAACGTTCTGCTGCTGCAACATCATCCAGCATGACCGGTTTGGTGGTGGGTCAGTGATGGTCTGGGGAGGCATTTCATTGGAGGCCGCACAGCCCTCCATGTGCGAGCCAGAGGTTCCCTGACTGGCATTGGGGACCGGGATGAGATCCTCAGACCTATTGTAAGACCATATACTGGTGCTGTGGGCCCTGGGTTCCTTCTGATGCCTGATAATGCCAGGCCACATGTGGCAAGAGTGTGTCAGCAGGTCCTGCATGATGAAGGTATTGATGTTCTGGACTGGCCTGCCCGTTCCCCAGACTTAAATCCAATAGAACATCTGGGACATCATGTCTCGGTCCATCCATCAGCGTCACGTCGCACCACAGACTGTCCAGGAGCTACTGATGCTCTAATCCAGGTCTGGGAGGAGATCCCTCAGGAGGACATCCGTGGTCTCATCAGGAGCATGCCCAGGCGTTGTAGGGAGTGCATTCAGGCACGTGGAGGCCACACACACGACTGAGGATGATACAGACTCGTTTGGAGGAATTTCTACAGAATTTGGATCAACCAGTGACCTGATTTGTCACTTTGATTTTGACTATAATTTTGGATCCAGACCTCCAGGGGCTGAGAATTTGATTTCCATTTATCATTCTTATGTTATTTTTGTTGGAGCAACTGAAGAGAAAATAAGGAAAATTAAAGACTCACATTCTCAGGTATGTATTTTAAATATACTTTAAAAAAAAAAAAAAGAAAAAATGCTGTTCAGCTAATTCTGACTTGCTTTCTTTTTCAGTGCAATATCATTGATGCTTGTCCAGAGGCAGCTTCGCTCAAGTACACAATAAATGCAGTTTGTCAAATAATATGTTTGTTTGTGATAATTTCTTTGTAAAATGAAACTAAAAATGTTAGAATGCAAGATAAACTGATGTTAAGCCAACATAAAAATATTGTAAAGAACAAACAAATTCAAGTTGTTAACATTTTAAAATGTGTTAAACTTGTGGTACAACATCAATGGAAGCAACTCAAATAAGTACGCAACTCAAAAATGTAAATCAATGCTGATATTTATTGAGTATGTATTCAGTTAATAAAAGGTTTTACTGTTGAGAAAATCAAGTTACTTCAAATTGAAAGAAGCAATCAGTTGAAGACAATTTCAATTCAGTCGATACAACGTAAAAAGACCAATGGAGAGGGTTGCTTCAATTTTTCTCGTTGGGTTAAGTCATTACTTTTTAGAATAAAACAAAACAGTAAATATGACAATGTAAAGTCCAGGCAAACATACAGTCCAAATAAGCGTGGGCAGCAGGGGGCAGCGGGGAGCGGCGTGGGCGTCCCCCGTCCTTAGACTCTCCAGCACGGAGAGGACAAACTCAAAAACCAGGGGGAGAAAAGAGAAACCTTGGGGAGAACCACAGAAGGAGAGATCCTCTCCCATGGACGGACAGGAGAGAGACCCAGGGCCCATGGGAGGAATTTGCCCTCTGCATTTGACCCATCCCTCGATGCCCATGGGGCAAGTTTTTGTAGTTTTTTTCATAATGCATAATGGATGTACTTTCACTCATGAATGACATTAGCCTGTACACATGAGTATATTCAGTATATCAGGAATGTGCGATAATGAAGTGTGTATATACAGTATGTGTGTATAGTTTTGTATGATCAAAAATGAAAAAGAGGTATAAATATAAAAGTGATATAAATATAAAGTATTTATACCAAATAAATAAATATAAAGTTTTTATTTTGTACGAGTCTAAATCCTTGATGACATTTTTATACGATCATAAACTCTTATGATATTAATCCACAAGCACAGACTCTGCATCTGTTTCTTGCTTTGAGTTTATGTGATGTTGTTATGACTGAGAGACAAGAGGGAGGTTATAATAAGTTCTTCTGTAAAAGATGTTTGAACTACTTTGCTGCTCAAACAAATAAAATAATGAAATTAATGAAAAATAATTGTGACTCTGATCCTCAGTCTGACAGAGACACTGAGGAGCCGAGTCCAATCCAAAACCCAGGGATCAGGGTGTGAGTGAAGGTGGTGTTGAAGGTGTGGAGGTGGATCAGTTCCTCAGAGGAGACTGTGTAGAAGGACAGAGAGCCAGCAGCACAGTCCACATACACCCCTACTGTCCCAGAGGAGGAGCCGGGCTGAGGGAGGCGGGTTTGATTGTGTTCATGCCAAACATAGAAACCATCTTCAGAGCAGGACAGACTCCAGGACTGATCATTGTGTCCGAACCAACTGTCATTACCTCGTCCTGTTCTCCTGATTCTTCTGTAAGACACTGAAATATAAACACATCCTCTCCACTGGACCTCCCAGTAACAGCGCCCAGTCAGACCAGAGTCACACAGAAGCTGATACCAGTCCTCAAATCTGTCCTGATGATCTGGATACGGCTGAACTTCTCTTACATGTGTCGCCTTCTTGTTGTTGTCAGACAGTTTGAGTTTCCTCTGAGCTGTGTTTGGATCCAGAGAGAGTTCAGTGAAACCTGACGGAGAGAAAACACAGCAGCAGTTATGCTGCGTCCACACCAACGCGGCCGCCGCCTCCAAAGCGTCAGGTTTACATTTAAAATACATGGAGGACGCGCCTCCGGGGGGCGTCAAGATTTCCCGCAGCGCGTCACGCGCCTCCTCTGCGGCGCGCTTTGAGGTTTTTCGCGCTTGGTGAGCGTTTGACGCGCCTCCAGGGCGTTGAGCGCGGCCGACGCTCGAGTTGGGAAATGTTGAACTTTTTCGAGAAATTCGCGAGCGTCGACCAATCAGGAGCTTTCTCCCCACGCACGTTGTAGCTGAGTCACCGGGGCAGATTCTACGCCGGCCCCACAGATGTCAACAAGTCACAAGTCACGGAGGTTTAGCTTCATTGTGAACCGGAGCTACAGCAGCTCTGGGACTTTTACAAAGACACATCAGTGTTTCTTTAGGCTATCTAAACACCCAGGATTAGAGGCGGCGACAAGAAAGGTTATTTCAGTGGCTGAATCTGTGCTGGGAATGTGTTTGGTCCTCGAGGACGCCTGTTGTAGCATTAGCACCGGAGAAAGCTAATGCTAAGCTAAACCTCCGGTCCTCACGTGAAAACAAGAAATATGCACAAATAAAGTCAATAAAGAACAATGATCACACACTAAGCTGGGCTGATGTTGTAGTTTATTACTCACATCATCTACAATTAGCTCCGGGAGAAAACCAGCTTGTTAGCTCAGTTAGCTTAGTTAGCTCAGTTAGCTCGCATTGAGCTCCGGTTTTCTCCCATGACAACAAGCATTAATAACGTCAATGAATCCATAACGACATAGAGCAGCTTTATGACAATCACACACACTGAGCCGGGCCTCACGCATTTGTGGTTTGTTGCAGACTTTTAATCAACAATGAGCTGTAGCAGGTGTATTTCAGGCAACAGCTACTTCCAAGATGCTACGAACAGACTCTGAGCTGACGCAGCCAGAGCGTCTGACGCTCGGTGACATTTGTGACGAGCGTCTGACTTTAGTTAGCACAAGCGTCCAACGACGGGCTTGAGGCGCGTTTTTGACGCCCAAAACACGTTTGGTGTGGATGCAGCATTAGTCCCTGTTCACTCTTTATACTGATATTAACCTCTTAACTCCTGAACCAGTTCAGCTTTACCCAAACTTAAAAGCTCCTCGACTGGAGCTCACAGCCTCTCGGCCTGTCTCATTTCCTCGTTATCCAGAGTGTTGCTGATTTTTTTTTTTAAGTTTCAGAGTTTATCACAGTTTAGTTTCTCTTGTGATGTAATCTGGAATATTCTGCAGTTTGTCTTTTAATCACAGATAAAGAAATCTAAGTGAATCTGTTTTAAAACATTTGAACCTGTAGAAAGTGGTTTATCAGGAGCAAGAAATGCCTGAAAACTTGTTTTAATTTTTAGGTTTGTTTCTGGAAACATTTCATTTGTAAAGACGATAAAAAAGGGACTTGATCAAATGTTCCAGTCTCTGACGTCGCACATTAAACAAAACATGATACAGAGTTCCTCCTTTAAGATGAATCCTCAGTAAATCTACAGTTTAAAGCTGATTTACTGTGATGGAAACATGTCCAGGATGTAACTATAGGCCCTGTATGCAAATGTCATGGCTGCACCTTTTGTTCTTTGTTTTGTGGTAAAAGGATTAGATGAAGGCGGTTTTCCTCAAACAGCTCCAAAGCTCCTCAGATCAGGAGGTCTGATGGGCCATGTCTCTCTGATGAGGCTCTGCTTTAAAGAGGGGGTATTCTGCTTTTTTCAGCCACATAGCACCAGTCTATATCACACTACAATGATGACCAAATCTCCTGTTGGTCTGTAAATGCAGTAAATTAGAATAGCTGCCTTGTATAAAATTGCTCTTTCAAAATGGCGGTAGCAAATGACTTGAAATAGGCCTCTGTCTCTTTAAGACGCTCCCTGACCCTTTCCGACACGCCCCCTCCACACGCTGTCTGTGGCATCACAACACGCCGCTCGTTGTCTCAACAGTATTGAAACTACGATCGGTGCATTTTAATTTTTATTGTTGGAAAGGAGCTACTGTTTATCACTTTGTGAACAATGGCCACACAGGATATGATTTGGAAACGAACCTTCCACACCGGACGCTTGGACGGGGCTCTTGCCTGAAAAATAACTGCTGTTTGGAGGCTTCTCTTTGCATCTGCCATGCCCTATGGATCTCTAACTATACCCCCATGGACGACACCAGGATCTGCAGGAGCCCAAACGATTCAAAAGACGGACATTATCTGTGCAGGTGGACAATGGTTTTTCGAGGTTACCCGTTAGCTTGTTATAATCGACTACAGCTCATTGTTGATGAAAAGTCTGCAATAAACCACAAATGTGTAAAGCCAGGCTCATTGTGTGATCATCGTAAAGGCTGCTTCGAGTAGTTGCCTGCTTTATTATTAAAGTTAAACGTTATTTGTGCATAATATGCTGCCTGTTTTCAATGAATGTTGTGAAGGTGAAGGTTGTTAGCTTGTCACGGCTAATAGTGCCTTAGCTCCGGGAGAAACCACTCGGCTACGACTCACTGTAGATGAAATGTGAGCAATAAACTACGAAATCAACAAGCCCGGCTCAGTGTGTGATCATTGTTAAACGGTTCTTTATGTGTGTGGTGGTTTTATTGACTTTATTTGTGCATATTTCTCGTTTTCACGTGATGACTCGAGGTTTAGCTTAGCATTAGCTTTCTCCGGAGGGTTGTGGATCATCAAGGCCCTAAGACATTCCCAGCACAGAACCAGTCACTGCAATAAGTGTTCTTGTCACCGGTGTTTCGGTAACAGAAACACTGATATGTGTCTTTGTAAAAGTCTCAGAGCTGCTGTGGCTCCGGTTCACAACACATGAAGCTAATCCTCCATGATGACTCTGTTTACATCTTAGGGCTGGACACTGTGGGGAGGGGGTTCTGCTGAGGGGCAGTGGTTGGTTACTCGGCTGGTGACGAAAGCTCGGAGGCGTCTCCAGGAGGTGGGGGCGTTCCTAGGAGGACTCAGGCAAACCTATCCCTAAAATGGCCGCCATCAGAGTTTTTACAGATTACTCAAAAATACGTGAATGTGCCAAGGCAACACTTCAGGCATGTTTTTTAATGAGGGAATGACATAATAACATGATGTAAAGCTTGAAAAAGTCGATTTTGCATAATACCCCCCTTTAAATAAACCATCTCAGTTCTACAGGTTTCAGTGACTTTAGTGCAGATTAAAGGCTCAAACTGGGCTCTTCTGGACTTTATGGCGACTTTATGGCGACTTTATGGCGATCAACATAAACAAAACTTCCTCTTGAGTAAACGATGATCGTGAGTTAAAAGTCAGACTTACATCTGCAGATTGGGTTCATCCATCGTTCTCCAGCAGGACTCAGTCTGAAACAGACACAGACTCAGATCCACAGTTTGTTTGTGTCGACTGTAATAACTGAGTATTATACGGCTCTTCACAACGTAAGTAGAAGCTCCGTTGATTTGAATGGGATTTCCCAACGTTCGACCGGTCATTATTTTCTGATAAAGGACTTCTTGCCAATGGCAACAGAGTTGGTGCTTTCATATCACTCCGCGCGTACGTAGTAGCGACACTATCTGTCCCGTCACTGAGAGAGAAGTCGGGGAATCGCTCGTGAAGTTAGCGTGAGTCTGACTTTCAACTTACCCAGAGATTCACCACCATTCCTCCAACTGCGCCTTCAACTAAGTAGCTAGGCTAACTGCTAGCCGTGCTGCTTCTAGCCTAGCAAAACGTTGCCGAGCAACGCGCAAACTTTTGGGAACTATTTGTTGCGGAAGTCATTAAATAAACCTTTCGACCTTCATAAAAGTGAAGGGGTCCAGTTCGCCCTGCCGGTACTTATTTTCCCGATAATGACCAGTGTTCATACATTATACATTATCCCTTACGTAATAACTGTGTAATAACTGTGTGATAACTGTGTAATAACTGTGTAATAACTGTCCTCACCTGAGAGTGGAGAGTGAGCAGTGGGGCTCCTCCTGTAGAGCAGTCAGGAGCTTTACTCCTGTGTCTCCTGGATGGTTGAAGCTGAGGTCCAGGTCTGTCAGATGGGAGGGGTTGGACCTCAGAGCTGAGGCCAGAGCAGCACAGCCTTCCTCTGAGATCAGACACCCTGACAGTCTGAACACACAGGGTTAAACAGAGTCATAGAAATGACAAACTCACAGAGATGAAGAGTAAACCCTCTGACCTGAGCTGCTCCAGTTTACAGTGAGGACTTTTCAGTCCAACAGACAACATCTTCAGCCCTGAGTCCTTCAGGTCGTTCTTTCTGAGGTCCAGGACTGTCAGACTAGAGGAGCTGAGGACTGAGGACAGAGCTTCACAGCTGCTCTCTGACAGGTTACAGCTGCTCAGTCTGGAGAGAACACACTGTTTTAGGAGAAGTTTAGAAGGTTCATACTTACATAGACCTCACTCACAGAGCTTTGTTGGAGGCTTTGACCACTGGCAGCAGCCTCAGCAGAGCCTCCTCTGAAGCACAGTATTTCTTCAGCTCAAACTGCTCCAGAGCTTCTTCTGATGACAGTAAGATGAAGGCCAGAGCTGACCACTGAGCAGGAGACAGTCCACCTTCAGACAGACGTCCTGATCTCAGGTACTGTTGGACCTGCTCCACCAGAGAACCATCATTCAGTTCATTCAAACAGTGGAGCAGGTTGATGCTTCTCTCTGCAGACACTTCCTCACTCAGCTTCTGCTTGATGTACTCAGCTGTGTTCTGATTGGTCTGGGAGCTACTTCCTGTCTGTGTCAGCAGACCTTGGAGAAGGCTCTGATTGGTCGGCAGTGAAAGACCCAGGAGGAAGCGCAGGAACAAGTCCAGGTGTCCGTTTGGACTCTGTAAGGCCTGGTCCACAGCCATCTGGTAGAACTCTATTGGGCTGCTACGAACAAAGAGATGCATCAACCAGGAATATATGGAATTTTCTTCCACCATCAGGTTGACTCCAGTGTTGAAGAAGGTTTGATGGACGTGAAGAGCAGCCAGAAACTCCAGCACACTCAGATGGATGAAGCAGTAGACCTTGTCCTGGTACAGGCCTGGCTCCTCTCTAAAGACCTGTGTGAAGACTCCAGAGTACACTGAGGCGGCTGCAGCGTCCAGCCCACACTCGCTCAGGTCACTCTCGTAGAAGATCAGGTTTCCTTTCTGCAGCTGCTCAAAGGCCAGTTTTCCCAGAGACTGCACCATCTTCCTGGTCTGTGGACTCCAGTGTGGGTCTGTCCCAGATCCTCCTTCATACTTGATGTTCTTGACTTTGGCCTGAACCACCAGGAAGTGGATGTACATCTGAGTCAGGGTCTTGGGCAGCTCTGCTCTCTCTCTGGTCTTCAGCACATGCTCCAGGACTGTGGAGAGGATCCAGCAGAAGACTGGCATGAAGCACATGATGTGGAGGCTTCGGGACGTCTTGATGTGGGAGATGATTGTGTGGGCCTCGTCTCTGAACCTGTTCCTGAAGTACAGCTCCTTCTGTGGGTCGCTGAACCCTCGCACCTCTGTCACCATGGAGACGCACTCAGCAGGGATCTGATTGGCCGCCGCGGGGCGTGTGGTTATCCAGAGGCGAGCGGAGGGAAGCAGCCTCCCCCTGATGAGGTTCACCAGCAGCTCCTCCACTGAGGCGCTCTCTGTGGGCTCCGTCAGGGCCTTGGTTTGGGTGAAGTCCAGAGGAAGTCTGCACTCGTCCAGACCGTCCAAGATGAAGAGCAGCTGCAGATCTTCAAAGCTGCTCACTTCTTCTGTTCCTCTAAAGAAGTGATGGAGCAGCTGCACCAGGCTGAAGCTCCTGTCCTTCAGCACATTGAGTGCTCTGAAAGTGAAGGGGAACAGCAGCTGGACGTCCTGGTGGGCTTTGCCTTCAGCCCAGTCCAGACTGAACTTCTGAGTGAGCAGTGTTTTCCCGATGCCAGCCACTCCCTTTGTCAGCACTGTTCTGACGGGCGCCCCTGTGTCCGCGTGGCCTTTAAACATGTCTTCACATGTGATGGCCGTCTCTGCTCCGCCTGCTTTCCTGGAGGCTGTTTCCATGTGTCTGACCTCATGTTCCTGGTTGACCTCTGAGGCCCCTCCCTCTGTGATGTAGAGCTCTGTGTAGATCTGCTGCAGGAGGGCGGGGCTTCCTGCTTTAGCCACGCTCTCAAACACACACTGACACTTCTGCTGCAGGTCACGCTTCAGTTTACGCTGAAGAACTCCAGCACGACTCCCTGAATGAAGACACAGACAGAGCCTGAGTCTCAGAGAAGATCAAATGACTGAGTGAAATGGACCTACTGCTCCACAGACGCTCAGCCAGCTCCTTCTGCTGCCTCCTCCTCAGGAAGTTCACTGTGATCTTCAGTAAAGCCTCTCCATCCTCATCCTCCACAGGCTCTAAGCATTCTGGGTAATCTGTGCTCAGAACCTTGTGGAGCTTCTTCAGCTCCTTCTGGACAAAAGTGAAGATGTCCTCCTCCAGAAGCTGCACAGACACATTAGAAACAACACAAATGCAGTCAGTGTCAGATCTGTGTGAAACAAGTCCATTCATCTGAACATCTGCAAACTTCAGTGAAGGACACACCTTAAATATGGAGTCCAGCTGAGTGTGATGTTGCTGAGCACTGAGCTCTGGAGCCTGCTCCACTCTGTGACAGAGACACAACAAACACCTCAGGATTCAGCTGTTTCTCTCACACTTTCAGAACCTCATTAAACCACTGTCTGTCCTTGTGTTTAAACAAACTCAATCTTACAGATCTGAGGAGAAGTTCTCTGGTGCCCACATGGATCGGTCGCTCCTGAGGGACTCACAGTCGGGGCCTGGTTCAGATGGAGGCTGTTTCTGGAGGATCCTGAGACAAACAAGAAGTGAAACGCATGAAAGTTTCCCTGATGTTGTGGCTCCATCACAAAAATAATATAATCTGTAGGGATGTCCCGATCCGATCACGTGATCGGAAATCGGGCCCGATCACGTGGCTACAGACTAGATCGGAATCGGGCAACACCTCCCGATCAGGACTCGGATATTTATGTGTGTCCATTCTTGTTACTTTTGATCAGATTTCGAGCTACCGGGAACCACTTTCTGTCCTCTCCCCCTGGCCCAGCGCCTCTGTCCCTCACCTGGCCCAGCGCCTCTGTCACTCACCTGGCCCAGCGCCTCTGTCACTCACCTGGCCCAACGCCTCTGTCCCTCACCTGGCCCAGCGCCTCTGTCCCTCACCTGGCCCAACGCCTCTGTCACTCACCTGGCCCAGCGCCTCTGTCCCTCACCTGGCCCAGCGCCTCTGTCACTCACCTGGCCCAGCGCCTCTGTCACTCACCTGGCCCAGCGCCTCTGTCACTCACCTGGCCCAGCGCCTCTGTCACTCACCTGGCCCAGCGCCTCTGTCACTCATCTGGCCCAGCGCCTCTGTCACTCACCTGGCCCAGCGCCTCTGTCACTCACCTGGCCCAGCGCCTCTGTCACTCACCTGGCCCAGCGCCTCTGTCACTCATCTGGCCCAGCGCCTCTGTCACTCACCTGGTCCAGCGCCTCTGTCCCTCACCTGGTCCAGCGCCTCTGTCACTCACCTGGCCCAGCGCCTCTGTCACTCACCTGGCCCAGCGCCTCTGTCACTCACCTGGCCCAGCGCCTCTGTCACTCACTCCACCTGCTGTGTCAAACCACTCACACCATCGCTCAGTCCGTGTCCCCCCTTCATCTGAGAAATCCCCAAATCCACACAAGTGCCAGCGCAGGAGAACAATAACAACATCTCCGATAACGCGTGCAGAGTTCACTGTAGGCTAAGAGGAGAGAGGAGTGAGAACGGACGGGAAGACAGGACGGGAGAGAGCGGTAAGAAGCAGCAAACGGCTGTTTTTATCGCCATTAACCCGCTACATGTGATTAAACCATGCCTACTCAGACCCGCACTGAGCAGAGACCCTCGCATTTCTGCGGAGATGTTTAAAAGTCCGTGATGGCCCGCTGCGCTCATACGTGCGCAAACGCTGAAAGACGAGGGGAAACTTCGTCTCTATAACCTGATAACCACCGCCTCCTCTCTTCACTTATCCCCGCACTATGATCAGGAGGTGAATTGAAGCACTTGTTGTCACTCCTGGTTGTCTTAAGCCTTTAGTAAAACACACGCACTCTGTACACGCCCACAGTAGGTGACCCGCGCTCAAGTCACGGTGGACGGTGCACGTGCACAGCTCGGTGGACGGTGCACGTGCACAGCTCGGTGGACGGTGCACGTGCACAGCTCGGTGGACACTGCACTGCGAGCGCGGACCTCGACCCTGTCCCGGTTTTCAGGCTGGGAAATGTGGTCACCCTATATCTACTTATTAAAGAGACTGTAATCAGGTTAACATGGCACATTTAGCTTTTGGCCAAATATTATTATTATCAATATTATTATTTAACTGTTTGGCCACATCACTGCACTGTTTTTTTCTGTGCTGCCAGACAGTTTTTTACATTGTGCATAAAAAATGTATTGCCCAAGTTTTGTTTTCATTGCCAATCAACAAACACATTTAATAACGAATGGGATTTTAGATCACCCTCTCTGTGTAAAACTATATTACACTGTAAAGACTAATAGTCTTGCTTACTTGAGAAAAAACAGACTTAGTAGAGTTACTCTCTATGTCCAAAACCATGAATGAAAACAAGTGGAATAATATAGTTTTTTTTCTTAATTTTTAAAATAATGTATTAGGTATCGGATCGGGACATCCCTACTAATCTGTTCAATTAAACTAAATCTACTGTTAAGTCTAGTACTTTTTTATTTTTGTTGAGTTGAGACGTTGTTGTACTGGGGTCCCACAGGGAAAAGTCCTCTCACTGCTTCTATTTACTGTTTCACATCAGACTTTAACATACAGTGCCTCTAGTAAGTATTCATACACCTTGAACTTTTGCACATTTTGTCATGTTTACAGCCCAACATAAAGATTTTATTTTGATTTTTTTACTGAACATTCACACACAAGTAACAGACAACTGTGAAGTGAAAGCAAAATGATACATGATTCTGTTATTTTTCAAAAAATAGAAAAGTGAAAAGTGGGGCGTGCATAAATATTCATACAGCATTTATAACATTCCTAATGACTCCAGAATGTTCACTCCTTGGCCTAACGGTTAAATAGAGGCACCTGTGTGTAATCTACTCTCAGTATAATTTCAGCTGTTCTGTGAGGGCCTCAGAGCTAAGAAATGCACCCAAGTGCCCCAAGATAACTCTGGAGGAGCTGTGAAGTCCTGCCGCTGAGCTGGGGGAATCTGTACATGGGACAACTATAAGTCGTATCTACACAAATCTGGCCTTCATGTACGAGTGGAAGAAGAAGGCCATTATTGAAAGGAGGCCATAAGAAATCCCGTTTGAAGTTTGTAGAAGTCATATGGAGGACACAGCTCCATGTGGAAGAAGGAGCTTTGGTCAGATGAGACAAAACGTTATGTATGGAGCAAACCTAACACTGCTCATGGACCTGAGTGCACCATCCCCAGTGTCAGATATGGTGGGGGGTAGAGTGCTGCAACCCGTCCGACGTCCGACGGGACCAGTCGGAACCCGACGGGCTCGGTCGGACTCGGACAAATATTTAGAACTTATTTTCGGGCTCGGGTCGGACTCGGACACATCAGCACGATAATAACAAAATAAAATAAAATGGGTCTGTTTCATTTCATGCATTGCAAGCGTTCATTTGTCAAAAAACTAAATAAATAAATAAATAGAAGATGCGGCATTTAAACCCGCTTACGCACTGCGCAGTGCGCACGCAGTAATGCTTTTAAGAAGTTGTGAACTGCTGTGACAACGAAACACGTGTAGTGACCGCACAAGTAAAACTGTTGCTCCGCGTGCGTGCGTGCTCCGCTCATCTGTGTTGACGTTCCGTATGCCTTTTGATGGATAAAATCTGACTTTTTCCACACAAACAATATCGTATCCTACTGTGTCATTAGGCTTATGGAAATATTGTGATTTTAAATGTGTCGGGCTCAGTCTGACTCGGACACAAATATGTTAATGCCTGTCGGGCTCGGTTCGGATTCGATTACTGCTCTGTCGGACGAGGGCCGGGCTTGGCCAGAAAAAAACGGCCCGATCCGCACTCTAGTGGGGGGAGCATCATGCTGTGGGGCTGCTTTTCCTCAGCGGGACTGGGGAGATTGTAAGAATAGTTGGGAACATGGATGTAGCCAAATATGGGGACATTTTGGAGGAAAACCTGCTGGAGTCACAAGAGAACTGAGGCTGGGGCGGAGCTTCACCTTCAGCAGGACAATGACCCGAAACACAAAGATAAATCTACAAAAACATCCATCCATCCATTTTCTTCCGCTTTATCCGGGGCCGGGTCGCGGGGGCAGCAGTCTCAGCAGAGATGCCCAAACTTCCCGGTCCACACACACCTCCTCCAGATGTTCTGACTCCGAGGCGACACCAGGCCAGCTCGGAGACATAGGCTGTATCCGAATGTCCACACTATCCCCTAACCCCTCATTCACTACACAGGCCCGCACTATATAGTCGACTATATAGTCACCGATTCTGTTGGCGATTCGGACACAAGCCACGACTTTCTCCGAGCTGCGTGACGTCACGCGCGCTGCGGCTGCAGATATGTTTTTTTTAATTTTTTTATCTGAATTTATTTATTGTTACAAACGTTTATTTTATGAAAGAGAACGACTGTTTTGGCACTTTTACAGGCGTTACTATCATCACAAAAAAGAAAGAAAAAATAAATAAAAGTCACCCCAGCGTGAGCTCAGAGACGCCGAAAGTAGGTCACAGGCCGGTGTCCAAAGCGCCAGCAGATTGAGTGACGACATCTGCTAAAAGTTGCTAAACTCCGGGAATAAAGTATTTCTGTGATAAAGACCAAACTCAGAGACAGTGGAAAATTTATGGATTAATACGAGACAGATACGCTTTTACTTCACATGGATTTTACATGAATGGCTTGGATTATTCGAGAGGAAGCTGTCGGTCATTTAACAGCTCCAGCTAAAGGTTAGCAGCTAGCGTTAGCATCTTTTCACCGTAACCGTTTATATTTAAGTGGTTTATTCATGAGAAACACAAACACACGACTGAAACAGCTGATTTACTTCAGTCGTGTTGTTTAGTTCAAAGACCTGTCTCTGTCAGGCTCTTCTCCGACTCTCGCAATGCATTGTGGTCTATATTGACCCGTGTAGTGACCATCGATGCTCACGACTTTTCCAGATGCATTGTGGGAAATTTTGAGTGCACTACTTTTTTCTCTCTGGACATTCGGACGCCCCCACAACATGTGACCACTATATAGTCACTATATAGTCACTATATAGTCACTATATAGTCACTATATAGGGAATAGTGTGGACATTCGGATACAGCCATAGTCCCACCACCGTGTCCTGGGTCTTCCACGAGGCCTTGTCCCACTAGGACATGCCTGGAACACCTCCCGCGGGAGGCGACCAGGAGGCATCCGGAACAGATGCCCGAGCCACCTAAGCTGCTCGTTTCGACGTGAAGGAGCAGCGACTCTACTCCGAGCTCCTCCCGGGTAACTGAGCTCCTCACCTGATCAGCCACCCTATTTATGCACTTTGAATTGCCTTGTGTATGAATTGTGCTCTACAAATAAACTTGCCTTGCCTTGCTTTGCCTTCTCCTACAGATATGGGGACGTGAGCCCGGGAGCTTACCTCATCGAATCCCCAGAACAGCTTATCTACTTTTGTAAAAATCGCCAATAAACGTGATACTAACTGAGGTTGTGGTCCTTGTGAGTGAATTTTAAAAAAGTCCTAAATGTAGGATAATTTCAGAGCGCCAGATAAAGTCTGGTTAAATGCACTGTCCCCTCAGCAGAGCTTTGCTCTGATCTGGAGTCAGACTGAGCCTCTGTATTCACGTAGGTGCAACATCTGCTACCAGAAGGAGAGGCTGACCCTGGATCAGTTTTACATTTCCACTATCGGATTGGTCAGCAAGACGTGACCCCGTCTGACCTCCCGCTGCTTTATTATGGCTTAGCTCATTATTTTTCCTCATTCTCGCCTCATGTGAGTGTGTGTTCTCCAAAGTAAATCTGATGAAACCAAATCCAGCAATCGACTGATTACTGCAGCCCTGAACGAGCTCATCCAGGCATCAGTGAAGAAGAATGGAGGGGGATGTTCGGATTTCAACCCTAAAAACTATGTTTCTCTCAATGACAAACTTGTACAATAGCGTCTACATCAGAAGAGAATGACGAGGAGGTGGAGTTCATGTCTTAGGTGAGGATAGTTTTGCCGATGTCGTCATGTCCTGTGTGTGCGTAGTGTAATAAATGGGATTGGTAACCAGAAGGATCAGGCTGGCACCGATGTTGGGCCCGTAGGCCGAGGCAAAGATGAGAGACCTGTCCCCAACCCGAAGGCATAGGGACACGACCCCCTCGTTCACTGGGGTGAAGTCCAAAACGTGGGGCTATAAGCAAACCCACCCCCGCTGACCGCCTCTCACCGTGGGCAACTCCAGAGAAGTGAAGCGTATGCTGCTCTACTGTGCTTCTCCTCACTGGGCCAGTCTCAGGAGGTCTTTGAACACAGAAGAGGCAAAACTCACCGCCCTGTCCTGAAGTTCATTGGTTTGCCCATAGACCAGTCACTCCTGACACATCTGGGACCAGGTTCAGACGGAGGAGGTTTCTGGAGGATCCTGAGACAAAAAAGAAAACACTTTAGTGAAACACATGGGACTGTCCTGGATCAGACTGAACACTGAGCACAGTGAGGCTGATGCACGAGACTGAGGAGAATTTTCACAATTATTTCTATTTGCCTAATGTCAGAAGAATGAGATATATATATACTGTACTTTTTTGACTAATCTGTCCTGAAAAGAATCAGATCCATCTATCTCTAGTATAATGATGTACAAAAGGCCCTAATGAATAAGTGTGTGAGTGGTAGTAGTGGTGTAGATCGGCAGCCTCTAGGCGGCTGTGGCTACAATAGTGTCTTACCACCACTGAGTCTGGAGTGGATGAATCATGTGTACAGCAGCACTGTGAGAGACTCGGTCACAGGCTTGTAAAGCACATTCTAAGTGTCAAACATTGTGATTATTATTGGAGCTGTGACTCTTCACTGACATCAGGAGCAGGTCTGTGGACACTGAGGCAGCAGAGACTTTCATCCTGACTCTGGAGAACAGTGGAGGACCTCACCTCTCAGCTTTGGGCTCCGTGTCCTCCATCATGTGTCCAGCTCTGAGACACTGCTTCAGCCCAAACGGATCTGGGGAAATAAGGTGCATGTTTGTTTAGCCTCTAAACGCACGTTCAGAGAAGAAAATGACAAATGTCCTTCTCTTCCTGTTTCTGGACTGTAGCAAACTCAGTTCACACAGACTTTAGGAGGTTCTACAGTGTTTCAGGAACAAGAAGCAGGAGCTTCAGTCCTTGATCTAATCCAGGAGGAGGCGATTTCAAAGTTCATTCAATAAATAATAATATTCTTGCTGTTATGTCAACATCTTCACGACTAAATACAAGTTTTTCAGCTGTGTGTTTCACAGATCTACTTCTCATGATGATCTCAGGCCAATCTATAACCAGTGGTGCACTGGGTCATCGGGAGAGTCGGGACGTTTCCCGGTGGGCCGCTCGGTTGTGGTGCTTTGGGCCGGGCCATCACAATAAAATAATGAATGAATAACAGACTCACAGTTGTGCTGTTCCTAAAGGCTTTAACTGCAGCACGAGCCCGGGCTGTTCCAGATATAAAAGAAGAAACACAAGTGTAATTTTCATCCTAGTGGCAGGGAGAAACTATGTGACGTTGAACTAACTGAGAGAGGTTTAAGGGTTTTTAATCAACACCCCTCTGAGTTAGTTCAAGTTGGTGCAGTCCAATCCAGCGGAGACAAGAGTATGAGCGAGTAAAGGGGGAAAAGGCAGGTAAAAGGTGGAAAAAAGAGGACGAATCGTGGACTTCAGGAAAGACGCAGCCCCACCTGGTCACGGACTCTTCACCCCCCTCCCCTCAGGCAGGAGGCTACGGTCCATACAGACACATAGATCCCTCCACTAGAACAGTTTTTTCCCTCATGAACAAAAAACAAGACTCAATATCTTAGACACATGAATGTAATGTCCACACTTAGATCAGCTGCTGTCACTTTATCACTGTCACATCTGTAAATATAATCCCGCTGTTGTTCTATGTCAAATCGTTGTCGTCTGACCATATTTTACCTTATATTATTATTATCATTATCATACTTATTTATTATTCTTATGCATGCCCTTATAGTTTAAAGTTTCATAGCTTTTTTTTAATCTAGATTCTGTGTTTTATGTTTAATGTCCCACGTCAGCACCGAGAAAAAACCTAGTTTGTGAACCTGTTTGTTAGAAAATAAGCGGATTCGGCATCTCACTGGCCCTCATTTATCAACATTGCGTACAAAAACGGTGTACGTGTAGGTGTATTTGCGATATACGCCAGAGTGCGCGTGGTATTATGAACCTGTGCTTTACGCTCAGATCTCTCCGTACGCAGAAGCAGCTGATGGTAAATGCCACGGAGAAATCCCAGCGTCATTTGAATGAAACGCCCAAAAATATTCATAATCAGGAGGCCTCACCCACGGGTTTTGCGGCACGCACCCACGAAACACGGCAAAAAAGGAACATTTCTCCAACCAGGAAATGATTAAGAATTGTTTTTAACACAACAAATATGATATTTTTGCGCATGAGAAAAATTAAATAATCTATTAGAAACCCACAATAACCTTAAAGCCAATCCAAGATCACATTCACTAAAAAGAAATACGTTAATAAAAAAAACGTTTATTAAATACGCTGTAGGCCTAAATAGCCTATATAAAAAGGGTATAAAATTAAACCACATAAAAAAAAAAATATGCAAACTCTGGACCATGAACTGAACCAGCGAAAAGCAGCTCCGCGGACTCAGCGCTGGAGCCGGGGCAGAACTACGCACCTGTTGGCCTGAGCAGAGCTTTCCTCCGGGAGGGAACAGGTGCGTAGAGCTCACAGCCAACCGGAACCTAATGAACCCGTCCGGACCGAAGACAGCCCGACGACGGGACGAGCTTCGATCATCCCCCTGAGGAGAGGAGAGGAGAGCGCGCGGTCAGCAGACCCTGCGCGCACCACTCCCGGACCTTACGAACCCGTCCGGACCGAAGAAAGCTGTGGAGCTGTCGAAGGATTTATTTCACACCCGGGTTGCTCGCGCCACGGAATACAGTCCACAGACTTGACGCTCAAACCAGCCAGAACACGGAGCAGGGCCCATGAAGACCCAGGTGAGACCCGGTGTCCCGACGGCAGCGGCATGTGAGGCGGGGCAGCCATCCACACAAAGTTTGCGCAGCAGCAGCGGTCTTTTTTGTTAAAAAAGGATATATGTAAAAAACACCATGGGCCAGATCTTGTGACTGGCGCAGTCCGTGCGCAACTCTAAACGCAACGTGGTACACGCGCGATCTTGCATGTGGCGCAGGTTTTGCGCTAAAGGCTGCGCTGCTAGGGAGAGGGCGTTATTTAAGAAAAAGAGGCCGACTGAGGCGTGGTTCATTACAAGCAGCACTACTCTTCTATGGCAACCTTCACATTATGTTCCTCTTTACATCCCACTGCCTTGTCTTCTTCCTTAGAATCGATGTCAAATTGAAAACAAAAGCGAAATTGCCTTGAAAAGTCTGTTCGAGCGTAGGATACACACGGCTTACTTTCTACAGTAGATCAACACCACAACTCAACACCAAAACAACAGTTTTCCATAAATAAACCACACATGCCTTCAAGTGCCACAACACCACGTCTGATCTGAGTTTTAAAGAGACATTTCCATCGTGTGTCAATCCTTACCTCCTGATGATGCTCCTTGTGTAGCCACAGCTCAGGGCGCACTTTTTTTTCTTTTCCAATTCAGCCGCTCCAAGAATCCTGCAGCTGTAGCGTAAATGTTCTAATACGCTACAGTATTCTTGCAACTGCTACGTAACTCTGCAACTCCTCGGCAGCCGATATGACAGTTTCTGATCAGTTAAATCCTGTACATTTCGTAACTTTGTGCATTCGAACGGTGTCCAACACGAGGCTGCCTCTCTGTCCCGCCCGCTCATCTTGGATCTGCAGCGAGTGGCTGCAGCAGCGGAGGGAAAGTTTTATTTCTTTAATCTTTACTAAACATTGCGCGTTGCATCACGCATGTTGCGCGTTTACAAGAGAACCCCCCTGCTACCCATCGCCTTCCGCAGGTCTGGGGAAAGCATGGGGAGGGGGCAGCACCACAACATCGCAATGCGAGTCTGTCCCCTCCTCCTGTCCTGCCCACTTTTTGCGCCAGGTATTACACTGAAGATTGCAAGGAGCGCCACCCGTCTGCGTATTCGTCTTCTCTACAGCCTGCGCTATGAACCACAAGATCTGGCCCCATGAGTGTCTCTCTGGCCCGCAGTCCAGGTTCTAGTGTCTCTGGTCCGGGCTGAGCCTCTGAGCTCGACCCGTGCCGTGGAGGAGCAGGTCGATGCAGCGCAACACTGAATCAAGTCTGCCCATAAACATTAACGCTGTAGCCTTGTTTCATGTTTAAATCATCAATGTGGAATATATGCGGTGTGGCAATGCAGTTCATGCTGCTAAAAACTGTTTTCCAGCGCTGTTTAGTGTTTAGTTAAAATTGGTGTATCATGTACACCACCTCCTGACTTGGTGTAGGATTTGAGCGCACCGTACGGCAGGTGTACGGTGCGCTCAGATTGATAAATGCCAAAACAGGCGGTAATTTTTCGTACACCCCACATACGCTCTGATTTCACCGTACGCAAGTTTGATAAATGAGGGCCACGGAGTGCAAAGCATGCTGGTCCAGGTCAAAGGTCAGGACTACCCAGATCGAATCCCAAACTGTTAACATGACTGAGCGTGACACAGATATATATATATATATATTTTGATGTTTTAAAAGAATTCTGTAAGAATCGGGGACACAGTGTTACTGAGAAGAGAAAAATAACTCATGGGCCTTAAAGGAATAGGCCACCGTTTTTACATACTGAGATATGCTCTTACCTCACTTTAGACGTGTTAATATATCCCCGTCTGGTCTTTGTCCGTGCGCTCTGCCAGGCAAACGGAGCACATACGCAGCCTCTCCCACATGTCACATAGCTCCAAAAAAGCTCACGATAGAAGCTACCAAGCTCTTCCACGTGTTCCCTATTTAAATAAAGTTACGTGAAGTGTTTTCATGCGAAGTATATTTACACAGAAATGTAGCATGTTGATTTTATAAGCAGATAAAAAGGGGGACTATATTGTGAGGCGTAATGATACGAGGAGCAAAACGTCCGCGCAGTAACTCCTAAAGACTTCCCCCGCTCACTTCCGTCAATAACCTTTAGGAGTTACTGCGCGGACGTTTTGCTCCTCGTATCATTACGGAGCTTGGTAGCTTCTATCGTGAGCTTTTTTGGAGCTATATGACATGTGGGAGAGGCTGCGTATGTGCTCCGTTTGCCTGGCAGAGCGCACGGACAAAGACCAGACGGGGATATATTAACTCGACTAAAGAGAGGTAAGAGCATATCTCAGTATGTAAAAACGGTGGCCTATTCCTTTAAGCTAAACCAATAAATAAATAAAAAACAGTCATTGTATTAAGGCGAGACACGGCAGGTGAAAGTATTGATGTTTCACGCAGTGGTCGAAGTGGAGATTTGTATCTATTTTCCTCCCTTTACATCTTAGTTTTAATGTCAGATATAAAAATGATGATGTTTATTTTATGATGTTTTGTCTGCGAGGTGGGGGCGACCCGGAAGTAGCTGCTGCGCCGCGTAGAAAGTCTGTCTTTCCCGCGGGTTTTCATTCATAAATATGGACAGATTTGACATCCACGTGTCCTGCTAAGGGGCCCCGTGATGACGCTTTCACCCAAATATGGTATTTTTCCTCCTACGAGACGCTGGAGCGGAAAAGTGGAAGAACGGGCCGAGCATGCGCACTCGCTACAAAACTTCAGGGCTGGTTTTCTCTGAATGAGAGAAGCCGCACTCGGGCAGAGCCTGAGCCCTTATAGAAGCTCCCACAGACTCCAAACTTTACAGGCTGAGACACAACAAGATTTTGAAGGTTTTTTCAGAGGGATTTTTTAATATCTAATTCCTAGCCTGATTTATTCAGCTTTGAAACCAAAAAAAACAGGCGGAATTTGAGTTTTTACAGATTTTTTCACTGATGATTAGTTTATTGAAAAACTAAACAAAATATCCAAAATCCCCTCTGAAAAAATCTTAGTTACAAATATGTCAATAAAATAAAACCATAACATTTTTAATCTGGCTCAATTCATTATTTTGATTTCGTTTGCCCAAAACATAGGCAATTTTGGCAATTTTAATGCTCAAAATGCCTGATTTTTCTGTGAAAACATAAAATGCCGGAAAAAATGCAATACATTTTTTTCTCATATGTATATCTGTGATGTTCAGCAAAAGTTTCAAATTGATATCTCTACATTTATTTATTTTTCCCTATTCACCTGCAGTGTCTCGCATTAAGTAAATAGACGTATCGGTTACAAATAGCATTACTAGTTAGCTATATGTCAAACTTACTAATATAATCCATTCATCGCGACGTTCTGGATCTTTTCTTACAGTAGTAAATGTGATGATTACGTTTGGAGGCTCCGTATACAACACTGAGGTTCCTTTATTGCACTGGTGAATATGATAAAACTCTTCACAGACTGATGACGCCCACGTGGACAGTCTCTGCAATGGAACTTGCAAATCGCCATAAAACCACTTTAAGCGGCGTAAAAGTCACTAAAGCCGGTGGTTCTACTGTGATAGTCTGGTTTTAATGGGCTTTGTTGACATTGTGGGTAGTTGTGAACTTTGACATGAACATTACCACACATGCCACTAACAATCCTGATTTGCACACAACAACTGAGCTATAATTCCATGTGAACGTCGGCCGGTCTTCTCCAAAGTCCCGCACGCCCCGTCTATAACTGACATATTTGTGTCTGCTTTACTGAACCCTCGCCTGCTCTTTCAGAATCACAATGTTTTTATTGCCATTGTCAGTGAACAGGTCATTACACACATGAGTCTGACAGTCCTACAGTCACTGGTGTTTGTTTTTTGTTCATGAGTCTTTGTAAAGTTAATGTTGGTAATTGTAGGAGATAAAGTACGTACCTCTGATCAGGAACAGGGCAAAGTAATTCCTGAAAAGTGTAACAGGAAGTGGCTCAGTCACATGTCGAGACTCGCTTCTGCTGACGTCAGCCTGAGCTGCAGCCAAACCAAGAGCAGTGATACTTTGAAATCATTTTAGTTTTGTAGTAAATGTAAAAAAATACATTGCAATTGTAATAACAAAGTAGATCAATATAATAAGGATCGATAAGATAATCAGAAGGAACAACATTAAGGAAATACAGCCCATAGAAAAGACACTGTTCTAGTTTAGAGAAATGAAAGGAGGAGCAGATCAAATATAAAGTAGGGTGAGTATGGGTAAAGTGGGACACTTTTTGAAAATTCAGTTTCCACCTCATTTTTGGTTTGGAATTAAATGCCAAAGTATTTAATGTTATATATTTTTAAAAAGCTTTAGATGTATATTTTACACCAGTGGAGGGGAAAAAGTCAAATGTTTAACACAGAAGTTATAATTTTGCCTCAAACACAGGTTGGTCCAATGATACATTTTTTTAGGTGCTATTGGTAAAGTGGGACACTTGTAATTGGTAAAGTGGGACACTATTAACATGGTAATTTTTGTATTCAAAATCATGAATATAATTGTAGCAAGTACTTTTATGAATATGTGAAGAAGTTATGAATAATAGTAACCATTCTAATGGTTATTCTAACTGGTGTGTGTCTGATGTGCAGCCTGTGGTCTTGGTGCAGAAGGAGTCAGACATGTTACAGTGTGGAATATCTAACTGGGACCTTTGGTATGAACTAAAGACAAGAGTGACAGAACAATGGATGAATAATACTGTAAAGTGCCGTCATCAGATTTGTTTTGGTTTATAAATGAACATGTAAATCTGTGAACTCAGGTTGCCTTTGATTGGTGAAGTATACGGGAACAAACATGTTTTAAAGATTTGCAAAGAATTAAATATATATAGCCGGTATTTAAAAAAAAAAAATCTACAATTAAAGAACTTAGAAACCTCAAAGAACAACTTAATGTTGAAATGTTGCTAAACGGAGATCAAGAGTTCATAGTGAACAAGAGCTACAGTTAAAACTTCAATCAGAAATGTGATCATCAGAAAACTTGAGCAAAACAAGAAGAGAGTTAAATTGATCTAATTTGAAGATGTCTGAATAAAAGAAACACCTAATACCCAGGATTTACCACAAAAATATACTGTCCCACTTTGCCAATATGAGGCTGTCCCACTTTACCAATAGCACATTGGTAAAGTGGGACAGTGATAAAATCGCTTAAAAAAGAAAAGTATGAAGAATAAACATGTGATTTTGAGATGTCTTGTTTGCAGATGCATTCCCTTATATAATGTATCAACAAAAAAAAGTTATAACCTTAAGATCATAAATCCACAAATGCTTTGTCATTGGACCTACCTCCGCTTTTTACTACTTGGTGGTAGATTACGGTTTGCCACGTCATATGAAGTGAATTAATATCCACAAAACCATTATTTTCTTATCCTGCACATTCTAATTATTCAGTGTGTATGTATTTTTATTGATAAAATATGACACATTAAAAAATAATCATGATTAAAGTTAAGTGTCCCACTTTACCCATATTCACCCGACATGAACAAAGTAAAGTGAGTTTGTTTGAGTTTGTCTTTTGAGTTGAGGAAAGCTGTGGAAAGCTGTGGATTCATGAATGTGAGGTTTTGTTGTTGTTTTTCCTTCTGTCACAGTGATCTCTCTCTCTCTCTGCTCCCTCTCTCCTCCTTATCGCCGTGACCGATTTCTCGCTCCATTCTGCCGATTTCCCGCTTCTCAGTTTTCCGCTGTATTTCCTGCTGTTTCTCTCACAGAGCTGTGTTTACGTGGAGCTGCTGGGTCTGTGAATCTCTCATCACGGTCATTGGTCATTTATTCTGCTCGTGCACAAAGAGAACAGCCACAAAGACACCTCTGACACCGATACTGGGGGTCTGAGTATCGGCCGATATCGATACTGATAGATACTGTACATAATAGAAACCATTGCCACTAGTGAGAAACAAATCCACTAAACATGTGAAATCCTTCCAATGGAAACCAGAGGCCACATACCTGACAACTCCCATAATGCAGTTCTGTGTTTCCCTCAGGACAGAAGCCTGAGGTTCTTTATATGATGTTACAATAAACTGCTTCACTTCACCTGGAGGGTTTGAGCTGAATGATCCTGGAGCTCTGTTGTCGGGGCTTCGTGCTCCTGTAGGGTCTCCCAGGGTGAACAGGTCCTCGGTGACGGGTCAGACAAAGGGCGGGTCAGAAGCTCCTTATGAGAGACTAACAGGTGAGAACCATGAGGCCGTCCTTCTGAGGACCCACCACCTGCAGGAGGCGCCATAGGGGCTGGTGCAGCTCGGACAGCTGCCCCCACGACCCGGCAACGGACAAGTGGAAGAAAATGGATGGATGAAACCAAAACAAAACAAGAAAATATTTCAAAATTATTTAAATTGTCCGACCACCCCTTCAATACTTAGTGTCCACATCAAACAACCCAACTGGACCATTGCAGAACCAGACACCAGGGGACCAGGCACCAGGGGACCAGACACCAGGGGACCAGGCACCAGAGAACCAGGCACCAGGGAACCAGGCACCAGGGGACCAGGGAACCAGGCGCCAGGGCGAACAGAGAGGAATCCAGCTTCGATGGAAGGAACACCAGGGATCCAGGACCATAAGGAGTCTCTAAAAAAACACATTTTCTACACAAAAATGTGCAGAAAATGAACTAATGTTCAACTAAATCCTTTTTTTATATATATATTCACTACTAAATGTCCTTATTTTCAATAATACAACTCATAATCCAGAAACTGGTATTGGGTAAAAAAAAAAAAGTACATTCACTCAAAATTGCCACACATTTTCCACTAAACAAAATTATTTCCTTTCAAAATGCATTCATTATTGTACCAAAAATGAAAACACAACAAACTGTCCCTGTGTGAACATCCACTGCTACTGCACATATCCAGACTGGCTTTATTCACTGTAACGCTGAAATGTAAACTTTTAAGTCATTTCACAGTTTTAGCTTCAAGCTTATCAACCCAAATCTGTTGTTTTTAACTCACGAGATAACTTTGTTTTACAACAGGTGTCGACTAAGTTTCTATGTTGTTCAGCTTCGAGGATATGTTTCGTGTTCTAAATTAACTTCAATCTTAAATTATATTTCTGCTCTGGCTCACATTTTTTCTGCTTTTGCTCATCTGCTCATGTCAAGATGGCTGCCGGTGAACAGCAGAAGAAGAATGGTTTATGGTGCGCTGCCACCTAGTGGCGAAGTAGATATTGCACTTTACTCTGGTTATAAATGTTTGCATTAAAGCAGCATTAAGTAACGTGTTTACCTTAATAAATCCTCCCCGTCGTCCCTGTGGGGGTAAAACAAGTGTTTATGGGATGATTGGAGGGTCTTTCATCGCCCCCTGGTGTCTCTGGACAGAAAACAGGTGAGGGACAGGAGGGTGTTAGCCAAGCTCACCTCCATCATGGACAACAACTCCCACCCACTGCACGGGACTGTAGAAGAGCTGAGCAGCTCTCTCAGTGGCAGACTGAGACACCCTCAGTGCAGGACGGAGCGCTACCGCAAAGCCTTCATCCCCACTGCTGTCAGACTGTGCAATAAGACTGTGAAGTAACATGTGCAATAATCTCTGTATCAGCTGCACTTTATTAACTCTGAGTGATCTTCTTGAACACCGACTGTAACGAGTGAATTTCTCCTTTGTGAGATCAATAGAGGTTTATCTTATCTTATCTTATCTTAAAACCATGTTTGCAACTTGACTGCCACCGGACCGGAGTCACCAATACACACTAATGGAATCACGAAGAAGAAGCTAACAGGCTAACGGGCAAAGCTAACTGTGGGCTAACGTCACTTTAAACAGTATTTACAGCAAAGTTTGAGTGAAAAAAAAAATATTTCCATAGTATAATTGGATGTACAATATCCCTCTGTCCCTTCACCTCTTCTGTCAGCGTAATATTTACTCTCCAAGACAATTAATAAGTAAAAAAAATCGTAACTTGCCACAACACCTGCAGTTGCGCTTATGGCCTTTAGGGGGAAGAGTTACTTCCAACTTTTTGGAGCTTTTAACTATGTTGTTAAGTTATTTCCTGATCAAAAACACCCCCAGTGGCTTTTGTCTTCATTTACACAGTTCTCAGTAATCCTCCTGAATCCTGCTCTGAGCAGCTGCTCCGCCCTCTGCTGGAAAACCACTGAGTTGTGACACTCTTTTTTACGTCATAGTGTCAAAGAGGAAGTGCTCGACGTCTGTAATGTAATGCCTTAGGCCTGATTTTAATTCATAAAACATCTTTTTCATTATTTCTCAAACGCACCCCTGAGCGTCTGAACAGACGTCATGTTTGCACTGAAGGATGTGAAGGAGCTCTTTCTAACCTACTCTGGACACGCCTGATCTTTTTTCTTACCTAACGATAATGTCACGGAGAAAAGTGCGTTTGGGGACTTTACTCACCCACTCAACAGAAGTTGTTTTTTCTCTCCGTGATTCGGGGACTTTCACCAAAACAGTTTTTCTGTGACTGTCTCTGATGGATGTTTGTGAATCTTCACCTGAATCAAAGTGGATTCACTTTTAAAACCAACGTGAGTCCCACAATGTAAACAGTGATGGACCAGAGCGGAGAGTCAATGTATAACTGTATCGTGAAATAACTTTTTACTGTGTATTTATATTTCTACTACTGTAAAGTTGTATGAGCGGAGAGAGGGGGCGGAGTTAACTGAATCCAAGCGTCTTGTCTTGAAAAATCCCTCCAGAAAACACTTATATTTATTACAAAATGAGTGCTGTGATAAATAGTGGTAGAAGTATATATGCAGTATATCATATAAACTTCCACAAAGAAATATTTTAACCTCTTACCCCCCGTCTTAACCCCTTAACTCCCACCTGAACCGAGCACATTTTCTCCAGTTTGGCTTTACCCCAGTCCAAAAGCTTCTGGAAATAAGCTGTGAAAATAGCAACAAAACTGAGACGAAAACAATGATGAAAAAATGACAAATATTTGACAAAAAAATGACCAAAAAATTACAAAAAATTGACAAAATGTGACTAAAAAATGACAAAAATGTGATAAAAATTTGACAAAAAAATGACCAAAAAGCTTCAAAAATGAGTTGAATACCCAACAAAAAAATGATGGAAAAAGAATGTGATGAGGAAAAAAGTCGACAAAAGTGACTGTGAGTTTTTGTCACGTTGTTGCTGCATTTTTGTCATGTTTTTGTAGTTATTGTTGTAAATTTTTTGGTCACATTTTCTGGCTTATTCATCGCCTTGTCATCTGGTTTTTGTCACTTTTTCTTGGCTTTTTTTGTTGCTTTTTTAGATCGCTTTGTTGTTGTGTTTTCATCTCTTTTGTCATGTTTTGTTGTTTTTTGTTGTGTTTTCGTCACGTTTTTTTTTTGGTCACATTTTTGTTCTGTTTTCATCCTCATTTTCGGCGCTGTTTCCATGCTTTTCTTTTAAGCTTTTAGATTTGGGTAAAGCTCGGTCACACCCGGGGGTAAGGGTATGGTAAAGTGAGAGGCCGGACCGGTGGCCTGAGAGACAGTGGCCCGTCTGTGCTCTTCCAGAATACAGGACATACAGTATGGCCAGTCCGCCCCTGCATATAAATGTCTTTACTTAACTTTGGAATGGCTAAAATAGCAGATACAGATCCTTTAAAGTTCGTTTAAAGTTTGTGTTGGGGCAAAATGACAGTGTTACAGAGTCATGTGTAAAAAGAATGTCCACTAGAACCATGACATGAAGGAGGATCAACCCTGCCAGACGATAATGTAACTGCAGCACCACAATCACCAGGAAAACTCTTACCAATCGAGTATTCACAGTAACAAGGCTCATGTTCATTATTCATTTCCAAACTGATGGATTAATATCGGCCACAACGGCTTATTGGAGCAGAGCCAATGGGAAACACGCGTTGGATACACAAACTCTAATATAGATAAATAAGAGGTGTAGAGACAATTTCCCTAAGCTTAATAGTTCCAGTTTCTCCTAACCTCAACAGGAGCAACACTTTATCTTCTAAAATGCTCCAGAAAGCAGGACATCACGTCTAAATTCCTCCAGGACTGCTTTAGTTCCTCTGAGTTGCCCTGAAAGTCTCCCATTGTCCCGACACTTGGACTTTCCTGGGATGAAACCTGAACGGACCCGCGGTGAAGCGATTCCACCGACACATCTCCATTTCCCGCTGGTTCCTGCTGTTGTTGTGGCTGATGTTCACCTGACCGCGGCTGAAACAAAGCCTCGCTCTCAGCCCGCTGTGCCTCCACGACCGGTCACGGCTTCCACTCCAGAGGAAACCCAGGGGTCGCGGAGGAAGAGGGTTAGTTCCACAGAGACAAAGATGAAGAGATTTGAAAGAAACAAAAGGTCAAAGCCTCTGCTCCTGGTTTGAACTCACTGCAATAAACTATCATTTTATATGTTGACAATATGATGAATACATTTACTTCATCTAAGTCATGTTGAAATGTCACGTAGAATATCCGCTGGTGAACGGGGAAACGTTTACGGACATAAGAGAAAAATGAGGACTGTTATATAATTTGCGTGTTGGTCTCCACAGGGCTGCCCTTTGTCACCGGTTCTGTTCATTACCTTTATGGACAGAATGTCTCGGGGCCGGAGGGCGTCCGGTTTGGGAGCCTCAGGATCTCATCTCTGCTGTTTGCAGACGATGTTGTTCTGTCTGACCTTCAGCTGCTCTGGGGCGTTTGCAGCCGGGATGAGGATCAGCTCCTCCAAATCTGAGGCCATGGTTCTCTTTCCCCTCTACAGGTCGGTGGGGAGTCCTTACATCAGGTGGAGGAGTTCAAGTATCTCGGGGTCTTGTTCTCAGTGAGGGACGGATGGAGCGTGAGATGGACAGTCGGATCAGGGCGGCGTCAGCCAGTGTTAATTTCGTCGACTAAAATATTTAGTCTTAATTTTAGTCAAAGTGATATTTTTTCCGACTAAAATTGGACTAAAACTAAATTAAACGTTTTTCATGAGACTAAAAGTATGACAAAATGTCCAGATATTTTAGTCGACTAAAATAAGACTAAATAAAAATGAAAAGGAGAGACTAAAATCATCCAAACTTCTATTGAGCGTCTGAAAGAGCCTCAGATCATGTAAATTCACTGCCAAATGAACAGGTTTGTGCTTTATTCATGTGGAGCAGCTCCATTAAGTCGAGGACCTAGATTAAATATGATTATAATGAATATTATAAATATAAGTCGACTAAATTAGTCTTAAATTTAGTCGACTAAAACTACACTAAAATTGAAACTTTTTTTTTGACTAAATCTCGACTAAAATTAAGTTACATTTTAGTCAAAAGACTACGACTAAAACTAAAATCAAATAAGTTGTCAAAGTTAACACTGGCGTCAGCAGTGATGCGGTCGCTGTATCGGACTTAGGCCAGTCTGCAAATCCAAGCCTGTCATTAGTGCAGCACCGTAAGCAGCTAACGAGAAACTGCTTCTTTCAACTGAGGAAAATCTCTAAACTTAGGAATATGGTCTCACGTAATGATTTGGAGCTTATCATCCATGCATTTGTGTCTTCACGTTTAGATTATTGCAACAGTTTTTTTTCATGTCTTAACAAGAAGGAGCTTCTCGACTGCAATTAGTGCAAAACTCTGCAGCGAGAATTCTGACCCGCGCAAACAGGAGGACCCACATATCCCCTATTTTAAAACAGCTTCATTGGCTGCCAGTGTCCTATAGGATCAAGTTTAAAGTTCTGGTTCTAGCCTTCAGAGCCATGCATGGTCAGGCTCCTTCTTATATCAGTGCTCTGGTCCAGCCTTACACCCCTGTGAGGCTCTGAGGTCTGTGGATCAGAACCTGCTAAAGGTTCCACGTACAAGTTTTCGTACTAGAGGTGACCGATCCTTCCAGGCTGTTGCTCCCAGGCTCTGGAACGATCTTCCGCCCTCTTTGCTCTATTGAACCTTAAGACACATTTATTTGTTCAAGCTTTTAATTAGCAACTTTTGGGCTGCTATGATTTCTGTGTTGTTTTGACCCCTTTTTTATATTGTATGTAATTTCTGCTTTTAACTGTGTTGTGAAGCACTTTGTGGCCTTTGCCTGTGAAAGGTGCTATATAAATAAAGATTACTTATTTACTTACTTTACTTATTTTACTTACTTTACTTACTTTACTTACTTTACTTACTTTACTTACTTACTTTACTTACTTACTTTACTTACTTTACTGACTTACTTTACTTACTTTACTTACTTACTTACTTACTTTACTTACTTACTTACTTTACTTACTTTACTTACTTAACTTACTTACTTTACTTACTTAACTTACTTACTTTACTTACTTACTTACTTACTTTACTTTACTTACTTTACTTACTTTACTTACTTTACTTACTAACTTACTTACTTTACTTACTTTACTTACTTACTTTACTTACTTTACTTACTTACTTTACTTACTTACTTACTTTACTTACTAACTTACTTACTTTACTTACTTTACTTACTTTACTTACTTTACTTACTTACTTTACTTACTAACTTACTTACTTTACTTACTTTACTTACTTACTTTACTTACTTTACTTACTTTACTTACTTTACTTACTTTACTTACTTACTTTACTTACTTTACTTACTTTACTTACTTTACTTACTTTACTTACTTTACTTACTTACTTTACTTACTTTACTTACTTTACTTACTTACCTTACTTACTTACTTTACTTACTTACCTTACTTACCTTACTTACCTTACTTTACTTACTTACTTTACTTACTTACTTACTTTACTTACTTACTTACTTACTTACTTTACTTACTTACTTACTAACTTACTAACTTACTTACTTACTTACTTTACTTTACTTACTTTACTTACTTTACTTACTAACTTACTTACTTTACTTACTTTACTTACTTTACTTACTTTACTTACTTTACTTACTTACTTACTTTACTTACTTTACTTACTTTACTTACTTTACTTACTTTACTTACTTACTTTACTTACTAACTTACTTACTTAACTTACTTTACTTACTTTACTTACTTTAGTTACTTTACTTACTTTACTTACTTTACTTACTTTACTTACTTTACCTACTTACTTACTTTACTTACTTTACTTACTTACTTACTTTACTTACTTACCTTACTTACTTACTTTACTTACTTACCTTACTTACCTTACTTACCTTACTTACCTTACTTACCTTACTTACTTTACTTACTTTACTTACTTTACTTACTTACTTACTTACTTACTTACTTTACTTACTTACTTACTTTACTTACTTTACTTACTTACTTACTTTACTTAATTTACTTACTTACTTTACTTACTTACTTTACTTACTTTACTTACTTTACTTACTTACTTACTTTACTTACTTTACTTACTTACTTTACTTACTTTACTTACTTTACTTACTTACTTTACTTACTTACTTTACTTACTTACTTTACTTACTTACTTAACTTACTTTACTTACTTACTTACTTTACTTACTTACCTTACTTACTTTACTTACTTACCTTACTTACCTTACTTACCTTACTTACCTTACTTACCTTACTTTACTTACTTACTTTACTTACTTACTTTACTTACTTTACTTACTTTACTTACTTTACTTACACTACTTACTTACTTTACTTACTTTACTTACTTACTTTACTTACTTTACTTACTTACTTTACTTACTTTACTTACTTACTTTACTTACTTACTTACTTTACTTACTTACTTTACTTACTTACTTTACTTACTTTACTTACTTACTTTACTTACTTACTTTACTTACTTTACTTTACTTACTTTACTTACTTTACTTACTTACTTACTTTACTTACTTTGCTTACTTTACTTACTTACTTTACTTACTTTACTTACTTACTTTACTTACTTTACTTTACTTACTTTACTTACTTTACTTACTTACTTACTTTACTTACTTTGCTTACTTTACTTACTTACTTTACTTACTTTACTTACTTTACTTACTTTACTTACTTACTTTACTTACTTAACTTACTTACCTTACTTACTTTACTTACTTACTTACTTTACTTACTTTACTTTACTTACTTACTTTACTTACTTACTTTACTTACTTACTTTACTTACTTTACTTACTTTACTTACTTTACTTACTTTACTTACACTACTTACTTACTTTACTTACTTTACTTACTTACTTTACTTACTTTACTTACTTTACTTTACTTACTTTACTTACTTACTTTACTTACTTTTCTTGCTTTACTTACTTTACTTACTTTACTTACTTTACTTACTTTACTTACTTTACTTTACTTACTTTACTTACTTACTTTACTTACTTTACTTACTTTACTTACTTTACTTTACTTACTTTACTTACTTACTTTACTTACTTTACTTACTTTACTTACTTAAAGGGACTATAAGGAGTTTAAAAATGTTAAAATTAAGTATTTTCCTCCCCCTACATGTTCCAGCCATGTCCTAATGTGTAGAATGAGCTCAGACCTGTTCACCACAACTGCCTCTAAAATCCTGTACGGTCACTCAAAAATGTCTCACTTCGGCCCAAATTGCCGTCATGCACGAGCTTAATATAGAAGGTGCAGTTACACATATGGCCTGAGGTGGCAGTAGTGAGTATAAAATGGCGAACTTGCTTCCAGCCCCTTTAACTTACTTACTTACTTTACTTACTTACTTTACTTTACTTACTTTACTTACTTACTTTACTTACTTTACTTACTTACTTACTTTACTTACTTACTTTACTTACTTACTTTACTTACTTTACTTACTTTACTTACTTTACTTACTTTACTTACTTTACTTACTTTACTTACTTTACTTACTTACTTGACTTACTTACTTTACTTACTTTACTTACTTTACTTACTTACTTACTTTACTTACTTATATCCTTACTTCCTTACTTTACTTACTTACTTTACTTACTTTACTTACTTTATTTTACTTACTTTACTTACTTTACTTACTTTACTTACTTACTTTACTTACTTACCTTACTTACTTTACTTACTTACCTTACTTACCTTACTTACCTTACTTACCTTACTTACCTTACTTTACTTACTTACTTTACTTACTTACTTTACTTACTTTACTTACTTTACTTACTTTACTTACTTTACTTACACTACTTACTTACTTTACTTACTTTACTTACTTTACTTACTTACTTTACTTACTTTACTTACTTACTTTACTTACTTTACTTACTTACTTTACTTACTTACTTACTTTACTTACTTACTTTACTTACTTACTTTACTTACTTACTTTACTTACTTTACTTACTTACTTTACTTACTTTACTTTACTTACTTTACTTACTTTACTTACTTACTTACTTTACTTACTTTGCTTACTTTACTTACTTACTTTACTTACTTTACTTACTTACTTTACTTACTTTACTTTACTTACTTTACTTACTTTACTTACTTACTTACTTTACTTACTTTGCTTACTTTACTTACTTACTTTACTTACTTTACTTACTTTACTTACTTTACTTACTTACTTTACTTACTTAACTTACTTACCTTACTTACTTTACTTACTTACTTACTTTACTTACTTTACTTTACTTACTTACTTTACTTACTTACTTTACTTACTTACTTTACTTACTTTACTTACTTTACTTACTTTACTTACACTACTTACTTACTTACTTTACTTACTTTACTTACTTACTTTACTTACTTACTTTACTTACTTTACTTACTTACTTTACTTACTTTTCTTGCTTTACTTACTTTACTTACTTTACTTACTTTACTTACTTTACTTACTTTACTTTACTTACTTTACTTACTTACTTTACTTACTTTACTTACTTTACTTACTTTACTTTACTTACTTTACTTACTTACTTTACTTACTTTACTTACTTTACTTACTTAAAGGGACTATAAGGAGTTTAAAAATGTTAAAATTAAGTATTTTCCTCCCCCTACATGTTCCAGCCATGTCCTAATGTGTAGAATGAGCTCAGACCTGTTCACCACAACTGCCTCTAAAATCCTGTACGGTCACTCAAAAATGTCTCACTTCGGCCCAAATTGCCGTCATGCACGAGCTTAATATAGAAGGTGCAGTTACACATATGGCCTGAGGTGGCAGTAGTGAGTATAAAATGGCGAACTTGCTTCCAGCCCCTTTAACTTACTTACTTACTTTACTTACTTACTTTACTTTACTTACTTTACTTACTTACTTTACTTACTTTACTTACTTACTTACTTTACTTACTTACTTTACTTACTTACTTTACTTACTTTACTTACTTTACTTACTTTACTTACTTACTTGACTTACTTACTTTACTTACTTTACTTACTTTACTTACTTACTTACTTTACTTACTTATATCCTTACTTCCTTACTTTACTTACTTACTTTACTTACTTTACTTACTTTATTTTACTTACTTTACTTACTTTACTTACTTTACTTACTTTACTTACTTACTTTACTTACTTACTTACTTTACTTACTTATTTTACTTACTTACTTTACTTACTTTACTTTACTTACTTACTTTACTTACTTACTTTACTTACTTACTTTACTTACTTTACTTACTTTACTTACTTTACTTACACTACTTACTTACTTTACTTACTTTACTTACTTACTTTACTTACTTTACTTACTTACTTTACTTACTTTACTTACTTACTTTACTTACTTTTCTTGCTTTACTTACTTTACTTACTTTACTTACTTTACTTACTTTACTTACTTTTCTTTACTTACTTTACTTACTTACTTTACTTACTTTACTTACTTTACTTACTTTACTTTACTTACTTTACTTACTTACTTTACTTACTTTACTTACTTTACTTACTTAAAGGGACTATAAGGAGTTTAAAAATGTTAAAATTAAGTATTTTCCTCCCCCTACATGTTCCAGCCATGTCCTAATGTGTAGAATGAGCTCAGACCTGTTCACCACAACTGCCTCTAAAATCCTGTACGGTCACTCAAAAATGTCTCACTTCGGCCCAAATTGCCGTCATGCACGAGCTTAATATAGAAGGTGCAGTTACACATATGGCCTGAGGTGGCAGTAGTGAGTATAAAATGGCGAACTTGCTTCCAGCCCCTTTAACTTACTTACTTACTTTACTTACTTACTTTACTTTACTTACTTTACTTACTTACTTTACTTACTTTACTTACTTACTTACTTTACTTACTTACTTTACTTACTTACTTTACTTACTTTACTTACTTTACTTACTTTACTTACTTTACTTACTTTACTTACTTACTTGACTTACTTACTTTACTTACTTTACTTACTTTACTTACTTACTTACTTTACTTACTTATATCCTTACTTCCTTACTTTACTTACTTACTTTACTTACTTTACTTACTTTATTTTACTTACTTTACTTACTTTACTTACTTTACTTACTTACTTTACTTACTTACCTTACTTACTTTACTTACTTACCTTACTTACCTTACTTACCTTACTTACCTTACTTACCTTACTTTACTTACTTACTTTACTTACTTACTTTACTTACTTTACTTACTTTACTTACTTTACTTACTTTACTTACTTTACTTACACTACTTACTTACTTTACTTACTTTACTTACTTACTTTACTTACTTTACTTACTTACTTTACTTACTTTACTTACTTACTTTACTTACTTACTTACTTTACTTACTTACTTTACTTACTTTACTTACTTACTTTACTTACTTTACTTACTTACTTTACTTACTTTACTTTACTTACTTTACTTACTTTACTTACTTACTTACTTTACTTACTTTGCTTACTTTACTTACTTACTTTACTTACTTTACTTACTTACTTTACTTACTTTACTTTACTTACTTTACTTACTTTACTTACTTACTTACTTTACTTACTTTGCTTACTTTACTTACTTACTTTACTTACTTTACTTACTTTACTTACTTTACTTACTTTACTTACTTTACTTACTTTACTTACTTAACTTACTTACCTTACTTACTTTACTTACTTACTTACTTTACTTACTTTACTTTACTTACTTACTTTACTTACTTACTTTACTTACTTACTTTACTTACTTTACTTACTTTACTTACTTTACTTACTTTACTTACACTACTTACTTACTTTACTTACTTTACTTACTTACTTTACTTACTTTACTTACTTTACTTACTTTACTTTACTTACTTTACTTACTTACTTTACTTACTTTACTTACTTTACTTACTTTACTTTACTTACTTTACTTACTTACTTTACTTACTTTACTTACTTTACTTACTTAAAGGGACTATAAGGAGTTTAAAAATGTTAAAATTAAGTATTTTCCTCCCCCTACATGTTCCAGCCATGTCCTAATGTGTAGAATGAGCTCAGACCTGTTCACCACAACTGCCTCTAAAATCCTGTACGGTCACTCAAAAATGTCTCACTTCGGCCCAAATTGCCGTCATGCACGAGCTTAATATAGAAGGTGCAGTTACACATATGGCCTGAGGTGGCAGTAGTGAGTATAAAATGGCGAACTTGCTTCCAGCCCCTTTAACTTACTTACTTACTTTACTTACTTACTTTACTTTACTTACTTTACTTACTTACTTTACTTACTTTACTTACTTACTTACTTTACTTACTTACTTTACTTACTTACTTTACTTACTTTACTTACTTTACTTACTTTACTTACTTACTTGACTTACTTACTTTACTTACTTTACTTACTTTACTTACTTACTTACTTTACTTACTTATATCCTTACTTCCTTACTTTACTTACTTACTTTACTTACTTTACTTACTTTATTTTACTTACTTTACTTACTTTACTTACTTTACTTACTTACTTTACTTACTTACTTACTTTACTTACTTATTTTACTTACTTACTTTACTTACTTTACTTTACTTACTTACTTTACTTACTTACTTTACTTACTTACTTTACTTACTTTACTTACTTTACTTACTTTACTTACTTTACTTACACTACTTACTTACTTTACTTACTTTACTTACTTACTTTACTTACTTTACTTACTTACTTTACTTACTTTACTTACTTACTTTACTTACTTTTCTTGCTTTACTTACTTTACTTACTTTACTTACTTTACTTACTTTACTTACTTTACTTACTTTTCTTTACTTACTTTACTTACTTTTCTTGCTTTACTTACTTTACTTACTTTACTTACTTTACTTTACTTACTTTACTTACTTACTTTACTTACTTTACTTACTTTACTTACTTAAAGGGACTATAAGGAGTTTAAAAATGTTAAAATTAAGTATTTTCCTCCCCCTACATGTTCCAGCCATGTCCTAATGTGTAGAATGAGCTCAGACCTGTTCACCACAACTGCCTCTAAAATCCTGTACGGTCACTCAAAAATGTCTCACTTCGGCCCAAATTGCCGTCATGCACGAGCTTAATATAGAAGGTGCAGTTACACATATGGCCTGAGGTGGCAGTAGTGAGTATAAAATGGCGAACTTGCTTCCAGCCCCTTTAACTTACGTACTTACTTTACTTACTTACTTTACTTTACTTACTTTACTTACTTACTTTACTTACTTTACTTACTTACTTACTTTACTTACTTACTTTACTTACTTACTTTACTTACTTTACTTACTTTACTTACTTTACTTACTTTACTTACTTACTTGACTTACTTACTTTACTTACTTTACTTACTTTACTTACTTTACTTACTTACTTACTTTACTTACTTATATCCTTACTTCCTTACTTTACTTACTTACTTTACTTACTTTACTTACTTTATTTTACTTACTTTACTTACTTTACTTACTTACTTTACTTACTTACTTTACTTACTTATTTTACTTACTTACTTTACTTACTTTACTTTACTTACTTACTTTACTTACTTACTTTACTTACTTACTTTACTTACTTTACTTACTTTACTTACTTTACTTACTTTACTTACACTACTTACTTACTTTACTTACTTTACTTACTTTACTTACTTACTTTACTTACTTTACTTACTTACTTTACTTACTTTACTTACTTACTTTACTTACTTTTCTTGCTTTACTTACTTTACTTACTTTACTTACTTTACTTACTTTACTTTACTTACTTTACTTACTTACTTTACTTACTTTACTTACTTTACTTACTTTACTTTACTTACTTTACTTACTTACTTAACTTACTTTACTTACTTTACTTACTTAAAGGGACTATAAGGAGTTTAAAAATGTTAAAATTAAGTATTTTCCTCCCCCTACATGTTCCAGCCATGTCCTAATGTGTAGAATGAGCTCAGACCTGTTCACCACAACTGCCTCTAAAATCCTGTACGGTCACTCAAAAATGTCTCACTTCGGCCCAAATTGCCGTCATGCACGAGCTTAATATAGAAGGTGCAGTTACACATATGGCCTGAGGTGGCAGTAGTGAGTATAAAATGGCGAACTTGCTTCCAGCCCCTTTAACTTACTTACTTACTTTACTTACTTACTTTACTTTACTTACTTTACTTATTTACTTTACTTACTTTACTTACTTACTTACTTTACTTACTTACTTTACTTACTTACTTTACTTACTTTACTTACTTTACTTACTTTACTTACTTTACTTACTTACTTGACTTACTTACTTTACTTACTTTACTTACTTTACTTACTTACTTACTTTACTTACTTATATCCTTACTTCCTTACTTTACTTCCTTACTTTGCTTACTTTACTTACTTTATTTTACTTACTTTACTTACTTTACTTACTTTACTTACTTACTTTACTTACTTTACATACTTTTCTTACTTTACTTACTTATTTTCTTACTTTACTTAACTTACTTTACTTACTTTACTTACTTACTTAACTTACTTAACTTACTTTACTTATTTTCTTACTTTACTTACTTTACTTACTTTACTTACTTTACTTACTTTACTTACTTACTTTACTTACTTACTTACTTTACTTACTTTACTTTACTTACTTTACTTTACTTACTTTACTTACTTACTTAACTTACTTAACTTAGTTAACTTACTTACTAACTTACTTTACTTACTTTACTTACTTACTTTACTTACTTTACTTACTTACTTTACTTCACTTACTTTACTTTACTTACTTTACTTACTTTACTTACTTTACTTACTTTACTTACTTTACTTACTTACTAACTTACTTTACTTTACTTACTTTACTTACTTACTTACTTAACTTACTTACTTTACTTCACTTACTTTACTTTACTTACTTTACTTACTTTACTTACTTACTTAACTTACTTACTTTACTTTACTTACTTTACTTACTTTACTTACTTTACTTACTTTACTTACTTACTTAACTTACTTACTAACTTACTTTACTTACTTCACTTACTTACTTTACTTACTTTACTTACTTTACTTACTTTACTTACTTTACTTACTTACTTTACTTACTTTACTTTGCTTACTTTACTTACTTTACTTACTTTACTTACTTTACTTACTTTACTTACTTACTTTACTTACTTTACTTTGCTTACTTTACTTACTTTACTTACTTTACTTACTTTACTTACTTATTTTCTTACTTTACTTACTTTACTTACTTTACTTTACTTACTTTACTTACTTACTTACTTTACTTACTTTACTTACTTATTTTCTTACTTTACTTACTTTACTTACTTTACTTTACTTACTTTACTTACTTACTTACTTTACTTACTTTACTTACTTATTTTCTTACTTTACTTACTTTACTTACTTTACTTACTTACTTACTTTACTTATTTAACTTACTTACTTTACTTATTTACTTTACTTACTTTACTTACTTACTTTACTTACTTACTTACTTTACTTACTTACTTTACTTACTTTACTTACTTTACTTACTTTACTTACTTACTTTACTTACTTACTTTACTTACTTTACTTACTTTACTTACTTACTTTACTTACTTTACTTACTTTACTTACTTTACTTACTTTACTTACTTTACTTACTTACTTTACTTACTTTACTTACTTTACTTACTTTACTTACTTACTTTACTTGCTTTACTTACTTTACTTTACTTACTTACTTTACTTACTTTACTTACTTACTTTACTTACTTTACTTACTTACTTTACTTACTTTACTTACTTTACTTTACTTACTTTACTTACTTACTTTACTTACTTTACTTACTTTACTTACTTACTTTACTTACTTTACTTACTTACTTTACTTACTTTACTTTACTTACTTTACTTACTTTACTTACTTTACTTACTTTACTTACTTTACTTACTTACTTTACTTACTTTACTTACTTACTTACTTTACTTTACTTACTTTACTTACTTACTTTACTTACTTACTTACTTACTTTTCTTGCTTTACTTACTTTACTTACTTTACTTACTTTACTTACTTTACTTACTTTACTTTACTTACTTTACTTACTTACTTTACTTACTTTACTTACTTTACTTACTTTACTTTACTTACTTTACTTACTTACTTTACTTACTTTACTTACTTTACTTACTTAAAGGGACTATAAGGAGTTTAAAAATGTTAAAATTAAGTATTTTCCTCCCCCTACATGTTCCAGCCATGTCCTAATGTGTAGAATGAGCTCAGACCTGTTCACCACAACTGCCTCTAAAATCCTGTACGGTCACTCAAAAATGTCTCACTTCGGCCCAAATTGCCGTCATGCACGAGCTTAATATAGAAGGTGCAGTTACACATATGGCCTGAGGTGGCAGTAGTGAGTATAAAATGGCGAACTTGCTTCCAGCCCCTTTAACTTACTTACTTACTTTACTTACTTACTTTACTTTACTTACTTTACTTACTTACTTTACTTACTTTACTTACTTACTTACTTTACTTACTTTACTTACTTTACTTTACTTACTACTTACTTTACTTACTTTACTTACTTTACTTACTTTACTTACTTTACTTACTTTACTTACTTTACTTACTTTACTTACTTACCTTACTTACCTTACTTACCTTACTTACTTACTTACTGTCGTGGTGAAGAGGGAGCTGAGTCTATGTTCCCGCCCTCACCTATGGTCATGTGATCTGGGTAATGACCTAAAGGACAAGATCGCGGATACAAGCAGCTGAAATGAGTTTCCTTCACAGGGCGGCTGGGGGTGAGGAGCTCAGTTACCCGGGAGAAGCTCGGAGTAGAGTCACTGCTCCTTCACGTCAAAAGGAGCAGCTGAGGAGGCTCGGGCATCTGTTCCGGATACCTCCTGGTCGCCTCCCGCGGGAGGTGTTCCAGGCATGTCCTAGTGGGACAAGGCCTCGTGGAAGACCCAGGACACGGTGGTGGGACTATGTCTCCGAGCTGGCCTGGTGTGGCCTCGGGGTCAGAACATCTGGAGGAGGTGTGTGTGGATCAGACTGCTGCCCCCGGCCCCGGATAAAGAGGAAGAAAATGGATGGACAGCATTTAAAAACTGAAGCCACTGTGATTGTGCTGCTGCAGAAGTTTCCAGAAAAATCCTTGAAAATGTCCTTGAAATGTTGAAATCCTTGAACCTCAGTCAATGAATAAAAAAAACCCAAATTCCATGTATTTTTAGCGACAAAATCTGAATAATTGATGGAGCCGAGTTTATCTATTTATTTGGCAGACGAGAGAGTTCAGAGAGTTGTGTGTGTAGTGTCTCACGTTAAGGAGGAAAATACAGAGAATTTCTCAAATTATTTACAAAACTGTTTGTAATTGGCCATATTTAAAAGGAAGCAAAATGAACAAATGAACCATCAGCTGAGTTCACTTGTGTTTTCACCGTGACGTACAAACACACATGGTTCCCTTGGAGGCGTTTATTTACGGCACATTTCACACACGGCACCTGAAGATGGATGAGATTTGCTCTCACACATGAGGAACCCTGGGACGGGATGGTGGTTTACTGAAGTCTCCGATGTCCCTGATTTACCCTGATGGAAACATTAAGAATGTTTAGGCCTGTGTTTGAGTGAGGCGCCTTTTTCACACAGGCTCGAGTTGGGTCGACCCGAGAGCGGCACTTTTGGTCAGTGTGAATCCAAGCGCAGCACTTTAACCTCTTAACTCCCACCTGAACAGATCCCATTTTCTCCAGTTTGGCTTTACCCTAAGAACTTAAACATCAGACATGACACACTCTGGCAAATGACACCTTTTTCCAGGCTTATCTAGTGGACGGCCTAGCCAGATGGAACGAGGACCGGACCAAGACTGCTGAGGGGTCTGAAAGATCACACTGTTACAGCGGACTCCTAAGGCATGCAGGCAACCATCTGTCAGTGGAAGTCCTTGGGCAGGAGCTTGTGGACGACACACCTCAAATATACAGGTACACATGCTCAGTGATCAAATATGTGCACATTTCCTTACTTTATCTTAAAAGTAATTGGTAGCATTACATATTACCAAAGTACAAGATAAGTACATTCCAAAATGTACTTATTTTCTACATGCTAAAAACAATATATAACGCTATTAAATGCACAGTTTTGACTGTCAGTTACCCATGTAATACATATATAATCGAACACTGATAATGCTGTCTCGTCTGTTGCCATGTTGCTGCTTTGCTGTGACCATCACTTGCATCCCCTTGGATGAAGTTGCACAATGTTATCTTGGATCTGTGTAATTAAAACTTAAATCCAGCTACAGTCACCTTGCCCAGCATTTACAGTTTACTGCAAAATCGATTACAGTATACAGATAAAAAAATATGGCCCCAAAGTGTGTCAGCAGCAACATCCCACTTACCTCCAGCAGCATCTCCTCATCCACTTACCTCCAGCAGCAGTCTCCTCACCCACTTACCCCCAGCAGCATCTCCTCACCCACTTACCCCCAGCAGCATCTCCTCACCCACTTACCTCCAGCAGCATCTCCTCACCCACTTACCTCCAGCAGCATCTCCTCACCCACTTACCTCCAGCAGCAGTCTCCTCATCCACTTACCTCCAGCAGCATCTCCTCATCCACTTACCTCCAGCAGCATCTCCTCATCCACTTACCTCCAGCAGCATCTCCTCATCCACTTACCTCCAGCAGCATCTCCTCATCCACTTACCTCCAGCAGCATCTCCTCACCCACTTACCTCCAGCAGCATCTCCTCACCCACTTACCCCCAGCAGCAGTCTCCTCACCCACTTACCTCCAGCAGCAGTCTCCTCACCCACTTACCTCCAGCAGCATCTCCTCATCCACTTACCTCCAGCAGCATCTCCTCACCCACTTACCTCCAGCAGCAGTCTCCTCACCCACTTACCCCCAGCAGCATCTCCTCACCCACTTACCCCCAGCAGCATCTCCTCACCCACTTACCCCCAGCAGCAGTCTCCTCACCCACTTACCTCCAGCAGCAGTCTCCTCACCCACTTACCTCCAGCAGCATCTCCTCACCCACTTACCTCCAGCAGCATCTCCTCACCCACTTACCTACAGCAGCATCTCCTCACCCACTTACCTCCAGCAGCATCTCCTCACCCACTTACCTCCAGCAGCATCTCCTCACCCACTTACCTCCAGCAGCATCTCCTCACCCACTTACCTCCAGCAGCAGTCTCCTCATCCACTTACCTCCAGCAGCATCTCCTCATCCACTTACCCCCAGCAGCATCTCCTCACCCACTTACCTCCAGCAGCATCTCCTCACCCACTTACCTCCAGCAGCATCTCCTCATCCACTTACCCCCAGCAGCATCTCCTCACCCACTTACCTACAGCAGCATCTCCTCACCCACTTACCTCCAGCAGCATCTCCTCACCCACTTACCTCCAGCAGCAGTCTCCTCATCCACTTACCTCCAGCAGCATCTCCTCATCCACTTACCCCCAGCAGCAGTCTCCTCACCCACTTACCTCCAGCAGCATCTCCTCATCCACTTACCTCCAGGAGCATCTCCTCACCCACTTACCTCCAGCAGCATCTCCTCACCCACTTACCTCCAGCAGCATCTCCTCATCCACTTACCTCCAGGAGCATCTCCTCACCCACTTACCTCCAGCAGCATCTCCTCATCCACTTACCCCCAGCAGCATCTCCTCACCCACTTACCTCCAGCAGCATCTCCTCACCCACTTACCTCCAGCAGCATCTCCTCACCCACTTACCTCCAGCAGCATCTCCTCATCCACTTACCTCCAGCAGCATCTCCTCACCCACTTACCTCCAGCAGCAGTCTCCTCATCCACTTACCTCCAGCAGCATCTCCTCACCCACTTACCTCCAGCAGCATCTCCTCACCCACTTACCTCCAGCAGCATCTCCTCACCCACTTACCTCCAGCAGCATCTCCTCACCCACTTACCTTCAGCAGCAGTCTCCTCACCCACTTACCCCCAGCAGCATCTCCTCATCCACTTACCTCCAGCAGCATCTCCTCATCCACTTACCTACAGCAGCAGTCTCCTCACCCACTTACCTCCAGCAGCATCTCCTCACCCACTTACCCCCAGCAGCATCTCCTCATCCACTTACCTACAGCAGCAGTCTCCTCACCCACTTACCTCCAGCAGCATCTCCTCATCCACTTACCTACAGCAGCAGTCTCCTCACCCACTTACCTCCAGCAGCAGTCTCCTCATCCACTTACCCCCAGCAGCAGCCTCCTCACCCACTTACCTCCAGCAGCAGTCTCCTCATCCACTTACCTCCAGCAGCATCTCCTCACCCACTTACCCCCAGCAGCATCTCCTCACCCACTTACCCCCAGCAGCATCTCCTCACCCACTTACCTCCAGCAGCATCTCCTCACCCACTTACCTCCAGCAGCATCTCCTCACCCACTTACCTCCAGCAGCATCTCCTCATCCACTTACCTCCAGCAGCATCTCCTCATCCACTTACCTCCAGCAGCATCTCCTCATCCACTTACCTCCAGCAGCATCTCCTCATCCACTTACCTCCAGCAGCAGTCTCCTCACCCACTTACCTCCAGCAGCATCTCCTCACCCACTTACCTCCAGCAGCATCTCCTCATCCACTTACCTCCAGCAGCATCTCCTCATCCACTTACCTCCAGCAGCATCTCCTCATCCACTTACCTCCAGCAGCATCTCCTCACCCACTTACCTCCAGCAGCATCTCCTCATCCACTTACCTCCAGCAGCATCTCCTCACCCACTTACCTCCAGCAGCATCTCCTCACCCACTTACCTCCAGCAGCATCTCCTCACCCACTTACCTCCAGCAGCATCTCCTCACCCACTTACCTCCAGCAACAGTCTCCTCACCCACTTACCTCCAGCAGCATCTCCTCACCCACTTACCTCCAGCAGCATCTCCTCATCCACTTACCTCCAGCAGCATCTCCTCATCCACTTACCTCCAGCAGCATCTCCTCATCCCACTTACCTCCAGCAGCATCTCCTCACCCACTTACCTCCAGCAACAGTCTCCTCACCCACTTACCTCCAGCAGCATCTCCTCACCCACTTACCTCCAGCAACAGTCTCCTCACCCACTTACCTCCAGCAGCATCTCCTCACCCACTTACCTCCAGCAGCATATCCTCACCCACTTACCTCCAGCAACAGTCTCCTCACCCACTTACCTCCAGCAGCAGTCTCCTCACCCACTTACCTCCAGCAGCATCTCCTCATCCACTTACCTCCAGCAGCATCTCCTCACCCACTTACCTCCAGCAGCATCTCCTCACCCACTTACCTCCAGCAGCATCTCCTCATCCACTTACCTCCAGCAGCATCTCCTCACCCACTTACCCCCAGCAGCATCTCCTCACCCACTTACCTCCAGCAGCAGTCTCCTCACCCACTTACCCCCAGCAGCATCTCCTCACCCACTTACCTCCAGCAGCATCTCCTCACCCACTTACCTCCAGCAGCATCTCCTCATCCACTTACCCCCAGCAGCATCTCCTCACCCACTTACCTCCAGCAGCATCTCCTCACCCACTTACCTCCAGCAGCATCTCCTCACCCACTTACCTCCAGCAGCAGTCTCCTCACCCACTTACCTCCAGCAGCATCTCCTCATCCACTTACCTCCAGCAGCATCTCCTCACCCACTTACCTCCAGCAGCATCTCCTCACCCACTTACCTCCAGCAGCATCTCCTCATCCACTTACCTCCAGCAGCATCTCCTCACCCACTTACCCCCAGCAGCATCTCCTCACCCACTTACCTCCAGCAGCAGTCTCCTCACCCACTTACCCCCAGCAGCATCTCCTCACCCACTTACCTCCAGCAGCATCTCCTCACCCACTTACCTCCAGCAGCATCTCCTCACCCACTTACCTCCAGCAGCATCTCCTCATCCACTTACCTCCAGCAGCATCTCCTCACCCACTTATGGAAGCTTGAAGGGCCATGTTCTCGTTCTATATTTTGCTGTGGCTTTGCTTTTTCAAATTGCACTTTGAGAACTTTTTTATGATTGCACTATATTGTTTTTGACCCATTTTTATATTTTATTTTTATGTTTCAGTTGTATCTCTGTCTGTTTTTGAATATTTATGTCTGTTTCTTTGTGTTGCTGCTTTTTTAATTGCATGTTTACATTTGTTTTAAATAAACCTTCATACCGTTTTATTGGGTTGTTTTTCATTGTCAACAAATTCCATGTATAACACCTCAAATTACATAAGAGTTCATTTAAAGTAAAGCAATGGTTATAATTAATTCCATTTGTCTCCATCTAGTGGCTCTGAGCGGCTACTTTTCTCAATGAAGCTTTCCTTTAAATAAGCTGCATAAAAACTAGTATAACATTCAAACACTTTCCTTCATTGAAGAACATGTATTTAGAAAACTAATATAGCGTAATTGTTTTCAGGTACAGTTACTTTAATTTGAGAGTATACTTACTAAAATCAATGGAATACATCAAAATACTCAATCTTATATTTTAGCTTCATATTGCACAGCATTGTAAACAAAGAACTTGATGGCCTGTTTATCCTCTAAAATAAAATGACGATTTTTTAAAACGCCTTATATGCAAGTTAATGCAAATGTGTGCCATATGATCTGCTCCTGTGCATTTGTGTTTTAGAATTCCTGCCTAATGGTAGGCTATATGTAACATGTGTAGCCTACATGTTTGTAATTATACATAGCCTGTATATTGCAAATCAAGGTGAAAGAATTCAGATTGCAGTTGTATTGGACAGATTAATGCAACACGTTACAAAATACTTTTAGGTAAAGTGTTCTCCCACTGGCCATGACGCATCATCATCCACGAATCCCAGGCCTTAGGAAGCGGTTTATTTATATGCAAAGAAAAAGGTTTGTCCGAGGCGGGAGGCGAACTCACTGGCGGACGGATATATTGTGGTATTGTGCGCTATTAATACACTGCTCACAAAAACGTAGGGCACACTCAAAAAACACATCCTAAATGTCAATCAATTCGATTTTTCGGATGAAAATCTTTATTCATAGTGGAGGGCAATGTGTTGAGAACAAAATAACATAAGAATGATAAATGGAAATCAAATTCTCAGCCCCTGGAGGTCTGGATCCAAAATGATAGTCAAAATCAAAATGACAAATCAGGTCACTGGTTGATCCAAATTCTGTAGAAATTCCTCGAAACGAGTCTGTATCGTCCTCAGTAGTGTGTGTGGCCTCCACGTGCCTGAATGCACTCCCTACAACGCCTGGGCAGCTCCTGATGAGACCACGGATGTCCTCCTGAGGGATCTCATCCCAGACCTGGATTAGAGCATCAGTCAGCTCCTGGACAGTCTGTGGTGCGACGTGGCGTTGATGGATGGACCGAGACATGATGTCCCAGATGTATCTATTGGATTTAAGTCTGGGGAACGGGCAGGCCAGTCCATAACATCAATACCTTCATCATGCAGGACCTGCTGACACACTCTTGTCACATGTGGCCTGGCATTATCAGGCATCAGAAGGAACCCAGGGCCCACAGCACCAGCATATGGTCTTACAATAGGTCTGAGGATCTCATCCCGGTCCCCAATGCCAGTCAGGGAACCTCTGGCTCGCACATGGAGGGCTGTGCGGCCCTCCAATGAAATGCCTCCCCAGACCATCACTGACCCACCACCAAACCGGTCATGCTGGATGATGTTGCAGCAGCAGAACGTTCTCCAGGGCGTCTCCAGACTCGGTCACGTCTGTCACATGTGCTCAGGGTGAACCTGCTCTCATCCGTGAAGAGCACAGGGCACCATTGGCCAATCTGCCAATCGCTGTGTTCTCGGGCAAATGCCAATCGGGCTGCACAGTGTTGGGCAGTAAGCACCGGCCCAACTTGTGGACGTCGGGCCTTCATACCCCCCTCATACCCCCCTCATGGAGTCGGTTTCTGACCGTTTGAGGACCAACATGCACATTTGTGGCCCTCTGGAGGTCATTTTGTAGGGCTCGGGCAGTGCTTCTCCTGTTTCTCCGTGCAGAGCAGATAGTGGTCCTGCTGCTGGGTTGTTGACCTCGGTCGCCCCCCCCAGGTCTCCTGGTGTACTGGCCTGTCTCCTGGTGTCTCCTCCATGCCCTGGACACTGCGCTGGGAGACACAGCAAACCTTCTTGCCACAGCACGAATGGACGTGGCATTTTGGATGAGCATCACTCCCTGAGCGACTTCTGTGGGTTGTAGATGCTCCTCATGATGCCTCTAGTGGTGAGAACACTGGACAAATGCAAAAGTGTTCCAAAAATACGGTCCAAAGGATGAAGACAGGGAAATGGTCTGTGGTCACACCTGCAAAACCATTCCTCTTTTGGAGTGATCTTGCTAATTGCCGCTCATTTCCACCTGTGTCTGTTTAATTTCCACAACACCAAGTGAAACTGATTCACAATAAGCGTGGCTTCCTAACTGGACAGTCTGATATCCCAGAAATGTGACTGACTTGGAGTTACATTGTGTTTTTTGAGTGAGCCCTAAGTTTTTGTGAACAGTGTAGTATCGATACCTCTGCAAATGAGCTACGGCCTTGGCACAGTGGTTAGTGCTCGTGCTTCACAGCCAGAAGACCCTGGGTTCAATTCCCGCCTGGACGGGCCGTTCTTTGTGGAGTTTGCATGTTCTCCCCTGTCTGTGTAAAAACATGTACAATAGGGCAGGATGAATGAGAGTGTGTTTTGCGACTGTGGGACTAAAGATGGAAAGTGGCTCATTTCTACAATCCGGAGTGTGTTCATTAACATGTCCTGAGCAAATAAAGAGTTCTGAATGCAGCTGCTGAAGGTTAAGGTTAAAGGTACACTTTATTGTTCCCATACAGAAATCAATCAATCAATCAATCAATCAATTAATCAGTGTTTTTGAAAAGCCCAACATCACAACAGGAGTTTCCTCACCGCTGCATTAAACATTAAGGCAATAAAACAAGACAGTAAATATGACAATGTAAAGTCCAGGCAAACACAAATAAGCGTGGGCAGCAGGGGGCGGCGAGCGGCGTGGGCGTCCCCCGTCCTTAGACTCTCCAGCACGGAGAGGACAAACTCAAAACCCAGGGGGAGAAAAGAGAAACCTTGGGGAGAACCACAGAAGGAGAGATCCACTCCCATGGACGGACAGGAGAGAGACCCAGGGCCGATGGGAGGAATTTGCCCTCTTTGAGTTTATGTGATGTTGTTATGAATGAGAGACAAGAGTCACTGAGGAGTCGTCATTCGAGAGCCTAAACCCAGGGATCAGGGAGTGAGTGAAGGTGGTGTTGAAGGTGTGGAGGTGGATACCTCGCCCAGAGGAGAATGTGTAGAAGGACAGAGAGCCAGCAGCACAGTCCACATACACCCCTACTGTCCCAGAGGAGGAGCAGGGCTGAGGGAGGGAGGTTTCTTTGTTTTTATGCCAAACAGAGAAACCATCTCCGGAGCAGATCAGACCCCAGGACTGATCATTGTGTCCGAACCCAGTGGCACTACCTTGTCCCGTTCTCCTGATTCTACTGTAAGACACTGATATAGAAACCTCTCCTCTCCACTGGACCTCCCAGTAACAGTGCCCAGTCAGATCAGAGTCACACAGAACCTGAAACGAGCCGTCAAATCTGTCCTTCATACCTAGATACGGATGATTTGCAGTCACATATGTGGCCTTCTTGTTGTTGTCAGACAGTGTGATTCTTCTCTCAGCTGTGTTTGGATCCAGAGAGAGTTCAGTGAAATCTGAGGGAGAGAAAACACAGCAGCAGTTAGTCCCTGTTCACTCTTTTTTCTTAACTCCTTAACCAGTTCAGCTTTACCCACATTTAAAAGCTCCTCGACTGGAGCTCACAGCCTCTCGGCCTGTGTAACAGCTCATTTGAAAGCTAAGACCTACAAAACTGATCATGACTCTTTTGTTGTCGCCACGTTTGAAACATTTTTAAGGCATTTTTGTTGCTTTCGTCAACACTTTTTCTTTGCTTTTAGACCCTTTTTATTTCGCTTTTTTATACCGTTATTGTTGCTCTTCTGTGGCTTTTTTCTGTTTTTTCATCACTTTTTAATCACGCTTTTTTCGCTTGTTTATGTAATTTTTGTTGCTCTTTTGCTGCTTTTTTGGGGGGGTATTTTCACCCTCGTTTTGATTCTTTGTTAAAGAAACCTTTAGATTTGGGAAACTGGAGAAAATGTTCCTTGTTCAGGCGGGGGTTAAAGGGATGCCAAGAGGACTGGGTGGCAGTCGAGGCCGGGTGCCTCGACGACCTGGTCCACGTGTGCAGCTTCTGGCGTTCGGGACTTGGAACGTCACTTCGCTGGGGGGGGGAGCCTGAGCTTGTGCTTGTTAATTTTGACGACATATTCTAATTTAATTTTAGTCTTAGTCTTTTGACTAAAATGTAATTTAATTTTAGTCGAGATTTAGTCAAAAAAACCTTTTCAATTTTAGTCTAGTTTTAGTCGACTAAAATTACATGTCAATTTAGTCGACTAAATTTAAGACGAATTTAGTCGATTTTGTTTTTATAATATGTATTATAATCATATTTAATAAAGCTCTTCTGCTTCATGGAGCTGCTCCACATGAACAAAGCTCAGAGCTGATCCTTTGGCAGAGAATTTACATGATCTGAGGCTCTTTCAGACGCTCAATAGAAGTTTGGATGATTTTAGTCTCCTTTTCATTTTTATTTAGTCTTATTTCAGTCGACTAAAATATCTGGACATTTTAGTCACAGTTTTAGTCTCATGAGAAACGTTTAATTTAGTTCTAGTCCAATTTTAGTCGTCAAAAATATCACTTTGACTAAAATTAAGACTAAATATTTTAGTCGACGAAATTAACACTGTGCGGGAGGTTGAGAGACACCGGCTAGATATAGTCGGGCTCACCTCCACGCACAGCTTGGGTTCCGGATCCCAACTCCTGGAGAGAGGCTGGACTCTCCATTGTTCTGGAGTTGCCCGCGGGGAGAGGCGGCGGGCTGGGGTGGGTTTGCTCATATCCCCCCTGCTCAGCCGCCACGTGTTGGAGTTCACCCGGAGGAACGAGAGGGTCGCGTCGTCGGGTCAGGTCTCTCACCGTTGTTTCGGCCTACGGGCCCAACTTCGGTGCTGAGTACCCGGCCTTCTTGGAGTCCCTGGGAGGGGTACTAGATGGTGCTCCGACTGGGGACTCCATTGTTCTACTGGGGGACTTCAACGCCCATGTGGGTAATGACAGTGGCACCAGTCAAAACTCGGGTCTGGGAAGAGTTTCGTGAAGCCAGGGAGGAGGACTATCGGTCGGCCTCGAAGAGATTGTGGCAAACCATCCGGCGCCTCAGGAGGGGGAAGCAGTGCTTCAACAGTGTGGGGGCTGCTGACCTCGACTGGGGATGTCGTCGGGCGGTGGAAGGAGTACTTCGAGGATCTCCTCAATCCCACCGTCACGTCTTCCGATGGGGAAGCAGAAGCTGGGGGCTCAGAGGTGGGTTCGCCCACCACCGGGGCTGAAGTCACCGAGGTGGTGAGAAAGCTCCTCGGTGGCTCCGGGGGTGGATGAGATTTGTCCTGAGTACCTTAAGTCTCTGGATGTTGTAGGACTGTCGTGGCTGACACGTCTCTGCAACATCGCGTGGCGGTCGGGGACAGTGCCCCTGGAATGGCAGACCGGGGTGGTGGTCCCTCTCTTTAAGAAGGGGGATCGGAGGGTGTGTTCCAATTACAGAGGAATCACCCTCCTCAGCCTCCCCGGTAAGGTCTACTCCGGGGTGCTGGAGAGGAGGATCCGGCCGATAGTTGAACCTTGGATCCAGGAGGAACAATGCGGTTTTCGTCCTGGTCGTGGCACACTGGACCAGCTCTACACCCTCCGATGGGTGCTCGAGGGTTCGTGGGAGTTCGCCCAACCAGTCCACATGTGTTTTGTAGATCTGGAGAAAGCGTTCGACCGCGTCCCTCGTGGTGCCCTGTGGGGGGTGCTCCGGGAGTATGGGGTCCGGGGCCCTCGTGGTGCCCTGTGGGGGGTGCTCCGGGAGTATGGGGTCCGGGGCCCTCTGCTTAGGGCTGTCCGTTCCCTGTATGACCGCAGCAGGAGCTTGGTTCGCATTGCCGGCAGTAAGTCAGACCTGTTCCCGGTGCGTGTTGGTCTCCGCCAGGGCTGCCCTTTGTCACCGGTTCTGTTCATTACTTTCATGGACAGAATTTCTCGGCGGATCGTTGGGGAGTCCTTACCTCAAGTGGAGGAGTTCAAGTATCTCGGGGTCTTGTTCACAAGTGAGGGACGGATGGAGCGTGAGATCGACAGACGGATCGGTGCGGCGTCAGCAGTGATGCGGTCGCTGTATCGGTCTGTCGTGGTGAAGAGGGAGCTGAGTCGGGGCAAAGCTCTCGATTTACCGATCGATCTACGTTCCCACCCTCACCTATGGTCATGAGATTTGGGTAATGACCGAAAGGACAAGATCGCGAATACAAGCGGCCGAAATGAGTTTCCTTCGCAGGGTGTCTGGGCGCTGTTGTTTTGTCCAGAATAAACACTTGTGTGTTTGTCGAGTGCAGTCACAGATAGAGAAATCTAAGTGAATCTGTTTTAAAACATTTGAACCTGTAGAAAGTGGTTTATCAGGAGCAAGAAACGCCTGAAAACTTGACTTAATTTTTAGGTTTGTTTCTGGAAACATTTCATTTGTAAAGACGATAAAAAAGGGACTTGATCAAATGTTCCAGTCTCTGACGTCGCACATCATGGCTGCACCTTTTGTTCTTTGTTTTGTGGATTGAGGATTAGATGAAGGCTGTTTTCCTCAAACAGCTCCAAAGCTCCTCAGATCAGGAGGTCTGATGGGCCATGTCTCTCTGATGAGGCTCTGCTTGAAATAAACCATCTCAGAAAAATATTGAAGATCGCAGTTCTACAGGTTTGAGTGACTTTAGTGCAGTTTAAAGGCTCAAACTGGGCTCTTCTGGACTTTATGACGTCAAATACCAGCGATCGACACAAACAAAACTTCCTCTTGAGTAAACGATGATCGTGAGTCAGGAGTAAGACTTACATCTGCAGATCGGGTTCATCCATAGTTCTCCAGCAGGACTCAGTCTGAAACAGACACAGACTCAGATCCAGAGCTTGTTTGTGTCGACTGTAATAACTGAGTAATAACTGTGTAATAACTGTGTAATAACTGTGTAATAACTGTCCTCACCTGAGAGTGGCGAGTGAGCAGTGGGGGTTCCTCTTTAGAGCAGTCAGGAGCTTTACTCCTGTGTCTCCTGGATGGTTGTAGCTGAGATCCAGGTCTGTCAGATGGGAGGGGTTGGACCTCAGAGCTGAGGCCAGAGCAGCACAGCCTTCCTCTGAGATCAGACACCCTGACAGTCTGAACACACAGGGTTAAACAGAGTCATAGAAATGACAAACTCACAGAGATGAAGAGTAAACCCTCTGACCTGAGCTGCTCCAGTTTGCAGTGAGGACTCTTCAGTCCAACAGACAACATCTTCAGCCCTGAGTCCTTCAGGTCGTTCTTACTGAGGTCCAGGACTGTCAGACTAGAGGAGCTGAGGACTGAGGACAGAGCTTCACAGCTTCTCTCTGACAGGTTACAGTCGCTCAGTCTGGAGAGAACACACTGTTTTAGGAAAAGTTTAGAAGGTTCATACTTACATAGACCTCACTCACAGAGCTTTGTTGGAGGCTTTGACCACTGGCAGCAGCCTCAGCAGAGCCTCCTCTGAAGCACAGTATTTCTGCAGCTCAAACTGCTCCAGAGCTTCTTCTGATGACAGTAAGATGAAGGCCAGAGCTGACCACTGAGCAGGAGACAGTCCACCTTCAGACAGACGTCCTGAGCTCAGGTACTGTTGGACCTGCTCCACCAGAGAACCATCATTCAGTTCATTCAGACAGTGGAGTAGATTGATGCTTCTCTCTGCAGACACTTCCTCACTCAGCTTCTGCTTGATGTACTCAGCTGTTTCCTGATTGGTCTGGGAGCTACTTCCTGTCTGTGTCAGCAGACCTTGGAGAAGGCTCTGATTGGTTGGCAGTGAAAGACCCAGGAGGAAGCGCAGGAACAAGTCCAGGTGTCCGTTTGGACTCTGTAAGGCCTGGTCCACAGCCGTCTGGTGCAGATGTCTCAGTCTAGGCTCGACTTTGAGCTGAGTGGACTTCTGTGTTTTTGTGGAGAGCAGGTTGACTCCAGTGTGGATGAAGGTCTGGTGGACGTGAAGAGCAGCCAGAAACTCCAGCACACTCAGATGGATGAAGCAGTAGACCTTGTCCTGGTACAGGCCTGGCTCCTCTCTAAAGACCTGTGTGAAGACTCCGGAGTACACTGAGGCGGCTGCAGCGTCCAGCCCACACTCGCTCAGGTCACTCTCGTAGAAGATCAGGTTTCCTTTCTGCAGCTGCTCAAAGGCCAGTTTTCCCAGAGACTGCACCATCTTCCTGGTCTCTTGACTCCAGTGTGGGTCTGTCTCAGATCCTCCTTCATACTTGATGTTCTTGACTTTGGCCTGAACCACCAGGAAGTGGATGTACATCTGAGTCAGGGTCTTGGGCAGCTCCTCTCTCTCTCTGGTCTTCAGCACATGCTCCAGGACTGTGGAGAGGATCCAGCAGAAGACTGGCATGAAGCACATGATGTGGAGGCTTCGGGACGTCTTGATGTGGGAGATGATTGTTTTGGCCTCGTCTCTGAACCTGTTCCTGAAGTACAGCTCCTTCTGTGGGTCGCTGAACCCTCGCACCTCTGTCACCATGGAGACACACTCAGCAGGGATCTGATTGGCCGCCGCGGGGCGTGTGGTTATCCAGAGGCGAGCGGAGGGAAGCAGGCTCCCCCTGATGAGGTTCACCAGCAGCTCCTCCACTGAGGCGCTCTCTGTGGGCTCCGTCAGGGCCTTGGTTCGGGTGAAGTCCAGAGGAAGTCTGCACTCGTCCAGACCGTCAAAGATGAAGAGCAGCTGCAGATCTTCAAAGTGGCTCACTTGTTCTGTTCCTCTAAAGAAGTGATGGAGCAGCTGCACCAGGCTGAAGCTCCTGTCCTTCAGCACATTGAGTGCTCTGAAAGTGAAGGGGAACAGCAGCTGGACGTCCTGGTGGGCTTTGCCTTCAGCCCAGTCCAGACTGATCTTCTGAGTGAGCAGTGTTTTCCCGATGCCAGCCACTCCCTTTGTCAGCACTGTTCTGACGGGCGCCTCTGTGTCCGCGGGGCCTTTAAACATGTCTTCACATGTGATGGCCGTCTCTGCTCCGCCTGCTTTCCTGGAGGCTGTTTCCATGTGTCTGACCTCATGTTCCTGGTTGACCTCTGAGGCCCCTCCCTCTGTGATGTAGAGCTCTGTGTAGATCTGCTGCAGGAGGGCGGGGCTTCCTTGTTTAGCCACGCCCTCAAACACACACTGACACTTCTGCTGCAGGTCACGCTTCAGTTTACGCTGAAGAACTCCAGCACGACTCCCTGAATGAAGACACAGACAGAGCCTGAGTCTCAGAGAAGATCAAATGACTGAGTGAAATGGACCTACTGCTCCACAGACGCTCAGCCAGCTCCTTCTGCTGCCTCCTCTTCAGGAAGTTCACAGTGATCTTCAGAAAAGCCTCTCCATCCTCATCAGGATCTAAGCATTCTGGGTAATCTGTGCTCAGAACCTTGTGGAGCTTCTTCAGCTCCTTCTGGACAAAAGTGAAGATGTCCTCCTTCAGAAGCTGCACAGACACATTAGAAACAACACAAATGCAGTCAGTGTCAGATCTGTGTGAAACAAGTCCATTCATCTGAACATCTCCAAACTTCAGTGAAGGACACACCTTAAATATGGAGTCCAGCTGAGTGTGACGTTGCTGAGCTCTGAGCTCTG